>NC_092289.1:5381446-5526446 GCF_036320965.1 Panulirus ornatus | reverse complement strand
TATCATTAAATTTTAGGGAGAATAAAAAGATGTTCTGGAAGGAGGTAAATAAAGTGCGTAAGACAAGGGAGCAAATGGGAACTTCAGTGAAGGGCGCAAATGGGGAGGTGATAACAAGTATTGGTGATGTGAAAAGGAGATGGAGTGAGTATTTTGAAGGTTTGTTGAATGTGTTTGATGATAGAGTGGCAGATATAGGGTGTTTTGGTCGAGGTGGTGTGCAAAGTGAGAGGGTTAGGGAAAATGATTTGGTAAACAGAGAAGAGGTAGTAAAAGCTTTGCGGAAGATGAAAGCAGGCAAGGCAGCAGGTTTGGATGGTATTGCAGTGGAATTTATTAAAAAAGGGGGTGACTGTATTATTGACTGGTTGGTAAGGTTATTTAATGTATGTATGACTCATGGTGAGGTGCCTGAGGATTGGCAGAATGCTTGCATAGTGCCATTGTACAAAGGCAAAGGGGATAAGAGTGAGTGCTCAAATTACAGAGGTATAAGTTTGTTGAGTATTCCTGGTAAATTATATGGGAGGGTATTGATTGAGAGGGTGAAGGCATGTACAGAGCATCAGATTAGGGAAGAGCAGTGTGGTTTCAGAAGTGGTAGAGGATGTGTGGATCAGGTGTTTGCTTTGAAGAATGTATGTGAGAAATACTTAGAAAAGCATATGGATTTGTATGTAGCATTTATGGATCTGGAGAAGGCATATGACAGAGTTGATAGAGATGCTCTGTGGAAGGTATTAAGAATACATGGTGTGGGAGGCAAGTTGTTAGAAGCAGTGAAAAGTTTTTATCGAGGATGTAAGGCATGTGTACGTGTAGGAAGAGAGGAAAGTGATTGGTTCTCAGTGAATGTAGGTTTACGGCAGGGGTGTGTGATGTCTCCATGGTTGTTTAATTTGTTTATGGATGGGGTTGTTAGGGAGGTGAATGCAAGAGTTTTGGAAAGAGGGGCAAGTATGAAGTCTGTTGGGGATGAGAGAGCTTGGGAAGTGAGTCAGTTGTTGTTCGCTGATGATACAGCGCTGGTGGCTGATTCATGTGAGAAACTGCAGAAGCTGGTGACTGAGTTTGGTAAAGTGTGTGAAAGAAGAAAGTTAAGAGTAAATGTGAATAAGAGCAAGGTTATTAGGTACAGTAGGGTTGAGGGTCAAGTCAATTGGGAGGTAAGTTTGAATGGAGAAAAACTGGAGGAAGTAAAGTGTTTTAGATATCTGGGAGTGGATCTGGCAGCGGATGGAACCATGGAAGCGGAAGTGGATCATAGGGTGGGGGAGGGGGTGAAAATCCTGGGAGCCTTGAAGAATGTGTGGAAGTCGAGAACATTATCTCGAAAAGCAAAAATGGGTATGTTTGAAGGAATAGTGGTTCCAACAATGTTGTTTGGTTGCAAGGCGTGGACTATGGATAGAGTTGTGCGCAGGAGGATGGATGTGCTAGAAATGAGATGTTTGAGGACAATGTGTGGTGTGAGGTGGTTTGATCGAGTAAGTAACGTAAGGGTAAGAGAGATGTGTGGAAATAAAAAGAGCGTGGTTGAGAGAGCAGAAGAGGGTGTTTTGAAATGGTTTGGGCACATGGAGAGAATGAGTGAGGAAAGATTGACCAAGAGGATATATGTGTCGGAGGTGGAGGGAACGAGAAGTGGGAGACCAAATTGGAGGTGGAAAGATGGAGTGAAAAAGATTTTGTGTGATTGGGGCCTGAACATGCAGGAGGGTGAAAGGAGGGCAAGGAATAGAGTGAATTGGATCGATGTGGTATACCAGGGTTGACGTGCTGTCAGTGGGTTGAATCAGGGCATGTGAAGCGTCTGGGGTAAACCATGGAAAGCTGTGTAGGTATGTATATTTGCGTGTGTGGACGTATGTATATACATGTGTATGGGGGGGGGTTGGGCCATTTCTTTCGTCTGTTTCCTTGCACTACCTCGCAAACGCAGGAGACAGTGACAAAGCAAGAAAAAGAAAAAAAAAAAATATATAAGATGCTAAAAGGGTTAAAATATGTTCAAACCTTTTCAGTACAGTCTCTTCAGTTCTTTCATTCATACTCTTCTTCCTACCACATCTCTCTCATATGCTATTATTTCTTATTTGATCAAGCCTCCTCACACCACACATTGACCTCAAATATGTAATTTCTAACTCATCCACCCTCTTCCATAACACTTGTCAACAATTGATTTTCATCACAAATGGCTTATGGTGTACTTGATGTAGGTTTGGACACTGATTTCAAAAATGCAATCTGTTTTCTTGTACCATGTCTACTTTTCAAGAGAGATTTGGCACTGCTGAAAGATAAAGCTGAATTTTTAACATCTCGTTTAAAATAAAAATGTCTGCTGAACAAGGATACTCGAATAACTTGTTTCAGGAAAAGGAGTCAGACTCTTCTCATTTTTCATTGGATAGGCTGCTCATTTTTTGCAACAACACTGACGCATTATTCCACTGCTTATCCCAATAGAATGATCCCTTTCAACGGCACTCGTTCATTTACTTATCTAACAGAAGTCTGAAAGCAGTGGTGCATCACAGTGGGAGCAAGAAAGAGTATTATGAGAACATGCAGGCACTCCTAGATGCCATAAAATAAAAAATTTACAACTGGAAAATATATGGGGTCTTGAAAGTGATCGGCATGCTGACGGAAATGCAGTCAGGATTAATGAAATACTGCTGTTTTTATGCCTCTGAGATTGTTGAACAACTTTCAGGGATTATATGAAGTTGGACTGGACTCGATGAAAATCATATGAGCCAGGAATTTCATGTGTCCAAGCTATGGCTCTGATTGATCCACAAAATGTTCTTCCCCTGCTCCACATTAAGCTTGGTCTTACTGAGCAATTTATGAAAACACTAGCCAAGAGAAACTCGAAAGGATTCGAGTATGTTGTGGAAAAATTTCTGAAGATCACGGCGGCCAAGTTGAAAGAAGGCATCTTCGTCAGTACGCAGATAAGGGAACTTCTGAAAAGACCACAATTTCAGCATACATCTTGATGACTTGGAGCTGGAGGTCTGGAACTCTTTCGGTTGGCTATGTGAAAATTTCTTGAGAAATAGAAGATCCCTGGATTTTGAAGGTGGCATGAAAAAACTTCTGAAATCCTTTGCTGCAATGGGATGTTGGATGTTGTTCACAGTGCATCTTCTCCATTCGATTCTGGACGTTTTTGTGGAGAACCTTGGAGCATGGTCTGACGAACAAGAAGAGTATTTCCATCTGGACATCAGTGCAATGGAGCATTGATACCAGGGTTTCTGGAATGAAGGAATGCTTGCAGATTATTGCTGGATGTTTATACAGGGATGAACCTGAGTCAGAGCACCATAGGAGGTCCAAAGCTCGGCACTTTTAGCTTGTGAAGAGCACCATTGAAGGTTAAACGCTCAATGTTTTTAGCTTGTCCTTCTGGAGAGTATCTTCTTTGTATACCTTCTACCGAGGAATACTGAATTTCTGCAATAAAAAGTTTGAAGTGGTACAATTCTACTTGTACAAATCTTATTTCACCTTTCATCATACATCATGTAGCTGCATTTGAACTGAAAAAGCATGTATCCATAGAAAGAAAATGAGATGTGTTGTACTGGAACAGACTAAAAATTTGCAGTCTGCATCGAAAATAGGTCTAGAAAAGTTAAACTGCATTCTTGATTAAAAAAAGTTCAGTTTTGTTGACCAGTGTAACTTTTCATCTTAGTTCCATGCCTCCCCTTCATACAACACCATCATTAATATTTTACCATTAGTCATACCCATCTTTGCCCTCAAAAATGGTGGACCTCCCTTACTACACACTCCTCAATGCACCTAGGATCTTAGCCCCCTCACCCATACAATGACTCACTTTGACTCCCATGGTTCCACTCACTGTTATGTCAACTCCCAGTTAACTAAAACCACTTCTTCCAGGTTCCCTCTGTTCAGGTTCATGCCCTGACTCTGTGATTAAGTGATTAGCTTTCCTGACTTTGATGCATTCACTCACCTCCCAGGGCAGATTTGAATGCACATGTTCAAATCCTGGTTGCAGTAGTTGGTCCACAGTCAATACAGCATTTTATCAACCCTTTGGGTGTTGGTCGATAAAATGGGTATCAGGATCACACAAGGGTGTATAATATATATATATATATATATATATATATATATATATATATATATATATATATATATATATATATATATATATATGGGAGCGGGGGGCTGGAAATCCTCCCCTCTCATTTTTTTTTGATTTTCCAAAAGAAGGAACAGAGAACGAGGCCAGGTGAGGATATTCCCTCAGAGGCCCAGTCCTCTGTTCGTAACGCTACCTTGCTAACGCGGGAAATGGTGAATAGTATGAAAAAAGAAAGAAAGATATATATATATATATATATATGTTGGGGTGAAGAGGGTGGTGAGAGTAAGTGAGCTTGGGAAGGAGACTTGTGTGAGGAAGTACCAGGAGAGACTGAGTACAGAATGGAAAAAGGTGAGAACAATGGAAGTAAGGGGAGTGGGGGAGGAATGGGATGTATTTAGGGAATCAGTGATGGATTGTGCAAAAGATGCTTGTGGCATGAGAAGAGTGGGAGGTGGGTTGATTAGAAAGGGTAGTGAGTGGTGGGTTGAAGAAGTAAGATTATTAGTGAAAGAGAAGAGAGAGGCATTTGGACGATTTTTGCGGGAAAAAAATGCAATTGAGTGGGAGATGTATAAAAGAAAGAGACAGGAGGTCAAGAGAAAGGTGCAAGAGGTGAAAAAGAGGGCAAATGAGAGTTGGGGTGAGAGAGTATCATTAAATTTTAGGGAGAATAAAAAGATGTTCTGGAAGGAGGTAAATAAAGTGCGTAAGACAAGGGAGCAAATGGGAACTTCAGTGAAGGGCGCAAATGGGGAGGTGATAACAGGTAGTGGTGATGTGAAAAGGAGATGGAGTGAGTATTTTGAAGGTTTGTTGAATGTGTTTGATGATAGAGTGGCAGATATAGGGTGTTTTGGTCGAGGTGGTGTGCAAAGTGAGAGGGTTAGGGAAAATGATTTGGTAAACAGAGAAGAGGTAGTAAAAGCTTTGCAGAAGATGAAAGCTGGCAAGGCAGCAGGTTTGGATGGTATTGCAGTGGAATTTATTAAAAAAGGGGGTGACTGTATTATTGACTGGTTGGTAAGGTTATTTAATGTATGTATGACTCATGGTGAGGTGCCTAAGGATTGGTGGAATGTGTGCATAGTGCCACTGTACAAAGGCAAAGGGGATAAGAGTGAGTGCTCAAATTACAGAGGTATAAGTTTGTTGAGTATTCCTGGTAAATTATATGGGAGGGTATTGATTGAGAGGGTGAAGGCATGTACAGAGCATCAGATTGGGGAAGAGCAGTGTGGCTTCAGAAGGGGTACAGGATGTGTGGATCGGGTGTTTCCTTTGAAGAATGTTTGTGAGAAATACTTAGAAAAGCAAATGGATTTGTATGTAGTATTTATGGATCTGGAGAAGGCATATGATAGAGTTGATAGAGATGCTCTGTGGAAGGTATTAAGAATATATGGTGTGGGAGGCAAGTTGTTAGAAGCAGTGAAAAGTTTTTATCAAGGATGTAAGGCATGTGTATGTGTAGGAAGAGAGGAAAGTGATTGGTTCTCAGTGAATGTAGGTTTGCGGCAGGGGTGTGTGATGTCTCCATGGTTGTTTAATTTGTATATGGATGGGGTTGTTAGGGAGGTGAATGCAAGAGTTTTGGAAAGGGGCAAGTATGAAGTCTGTTGTGGATGAGAGAGCTTGGAAAGTGAGTTAGTTGTTTGCTGATGATACAGTGGTGGTGGCTGATTCATGTGAGAAAATGCAGAAGCTGGTGACTGAGTTTGGAAGTGTGTGAAAGAAGAAAGTTGAGAGTAAATGTGAATAAATGCAAGGTTATTAGGTACAGTAGGGTTGAGGGTCAAGTCAATTCACTATATTTCTTGCACGCCTTTCACCCTCCCGTATGTTCAGGCCCCGATCACTCAAAATCTTTTTCACTCCATCCTTCCACCTCCAATTTGGTCTCCCACTTCTTGTTCCCTCCACCTCTGTCCCATGTATCCTCTTTGTCAATCTTTCCTCACTCATTCTGTCCATATGACCAAACCATTTCAATACACCCGCTTCTGCTCATTCAACCACACTCTTTTTATTACCACACATCTCTCTTACCCTTATATTACTTACTCGATAGAGTTCCTTACTGGAAAGAGTTGTGCGCAGGAGGGTGGATGTGCTGGAAATGAGATGTTTGAGGACAATGTGTGGTGTGAGGTGGTTTGATTGAGTAAGTAATGTAAGGGTAAGAGAGATGTGTGGAAATAAAAAGAGCGTGGTTGAGAGAGCAGAAGAGGGTGTTTTGAAATGGTTTGGGCACATGGAGAGAATGAGTGAGGAAAGATTGACCAAAAGGATATATGTGTCGGAGGTGGAGGGAACGAGAAGTGGGAGACCAAATTGGAGGTGGAAAGATGGAGTGAAAAAGATTTTGAGTGATTGGGGCCTGAACATGCAGGAGGGTGAAAGGCGGGCAAGGAATAGAGTGAATTGGATCGACGTGGTATACCGGGGTTGACGTGCTGCCAGTGGATTGAATCAGGGCATGTGAAGCGTCTGGGGTAAACCATGGAAAGTTGTGTGGGGCCTGGATGTGGAAAGGGAGCTGTGGTTTCGGGCATTACTGCATGACAGCTAGAGACTGAGTGTGAACGAATGGGGCCTTTGTTGTCTTTTCCTAGCGCTACCTCGCACTCATGAGGGGGAGGGGGATGGTATTCCATGTGTGGCGAGGTGGTGATGGGAATGAATAAAGGCAGACAGTGTGAATTGTGTGCATGGGTATATATGTATGTGTCGGTGTGTGTATATATATGTACATTGAGATGTATAGGTATGTATATTTACGTGTGTGGACGTGTATGTATATACATGTGTATGGGGGTGGGTTGGGCCATTTCTTCCGTCTGTTTCCTTGCGCTACCTCGCAAACGCGGGAGACAGCAACAAAGCAAAATAAATATATAATTAAATATATGTTGTTTTATATGTTTTTTATTATACTTAATAGCCATCTCCCGTGTTAGCGAGGTAGCACAAGGAAACAGGTGAGGAAAGGCCCAACCCACCCACATACACATATATATACGTAAATGCCTACACATGCACATATACATACATATACTTTTCACCATATACATACATATACATACACAGACATATACATATATACACGTGTACGTAATCATACTTGCTGCCTACATCCATTCCTGTCACCACCGTGCCACACGTGAAACAGCATCTCCGAGCCTGTTTCATGCTGGAGCCATTTTATTGACTAACCCCCAGGGGTGGATGAACAGCTGGGTTGACTGTGGAATGACTTCCGCAACCAGGATTCAAACCTATGTGCTCAACCCTGGGCAGCCCATGATTGCATCACAGTCAGAAATACTAACCACTACTTGATCCCTGTTTCCCAAGTCAGCGAGTTAGCACCAGGAAGGGATGAAGGAAGCCTCCTTCTGCTCACATTCATACTCTGGCTTTCATGTTTAATGCACCGAAACCACCGCTCCCTGTCTACAGCCAGGCCTCACAGACATTTCTGTAGTTTACCTTGGACACTCCACATGCTCTGTTCAGTCCAGTGATGGCATGTCGACCCCAGTATACCACCTTGTTCCAATTCACTCCATCCTATGCACACCTTTCATTGTCCTGCATGTTCAGACCCCGATCACCCAAAATCTTTTTTATTCCATCCTTCCATGTCCAGTTTGATCTTCCTGGTCCCCTTGTTTCCTCCTCTTGTGACATTTATCTTATCTTTGTCAACCTTTCCACATTCATTCTTTCCATATTTCCTAACCATTTCAACACATCCTTTTCTGCTCTCTCAACCACTCTTTTTATTACCACACTTCTCTCTTACCCTTTTATTACACACTCAATCAAACCACTTCATACCCCATATTGTCCTCAGACATTTAATTTCCAACACTTCCACCTTCCTTTGCATAGCCTTATCTATAGCCCATTCCTCTCATCCATATAATATTGTTGGGACTACTAGTCCTTCAAACATACCCATTTTTGCCCTTCCAGATAATGTTATCTCTTTCTACAAATTACTCAACGCTCCTAGAACCTTCATCCCCTTCCCCCACCCTATGACTTGCTTCTGCTTCCATGGTTCCATTTTCTGCCATGTCCACTCCCAGATATCTAAAACACTTCACTTCCTCCAATTCTTCTCTATTCGAACTCACACCCCAAGTCGCCTGTCCCTCAACCCCACTAAGTCTGATAACTTTGCTTTCATTCACATTCACTCTCAACTTTCTCCTTTCTCACTCTTCCAAACTCAGTCAGCAACTTTTGCTGTTTCTCACTTGAATCCACCACCAGTGCTGTATCATCAGCAAACAACAAATAACACTTATTGGGCCCGCTCATCCCTGACAAACTGCATACTCACCCGTCTCCAAGACTCTCAAATTTACTTAACTCACCACCCCATCCATAAATAAATTGAACCACCATAGTGACATCACACACCCCTGCAAAAGACAAACCTTCACTTGGAACTGTTCGGTACTGTTCGTTCTCCTCTCTCCCTTCTTGTACCCAAGCTGTACACCCTTGATAAAAATTTCTCTGCTTTTAGCAATTTTCCTCCCTCACTGTATATCATAAGACTTTCAATAAAGCATCTCTATCATATGCTTTCTCCAGATCCATAAATGCCATACACAAATCCATCTTTTTCTAAGTATTCTTCACCTGATCCACACATCCTTGACCAGTTCTGAAACCACACTGCTCCTCCCTGGTCTGATGCTGTGTACATGTCTTCACCCTCTTAATCAATACCTTGTCATACAACTTAATAGGAATACTCAACAAAGTTGTATCTCTGTAGTTTGAACACTCACCCTTACCCCCCTTGCCTTTATACCATGGCACTATACATGCATTCTGCCAATCCTCATGCACCTCAACATGATCCATTTAAATACTGAAAATCCTTACCAACCACTCATCAAGACAGTCACCCCCTTTCTTAAGGAATTCAACAGGAATACCATCCACTCCTGCCGCCTTGCTGCATTTCATCTTACGCAAGCTTTCACCACCTCCTCTCTCTTCACGAAACCATGTTGACCAAAACACCCTACATCTGCCACTCTCTATCGTCAAACACATTTAACAGTCCATCAAAATACTCACTTCATCTCCTGTTCACTTCATCACTACCTGTTATTACTTTCCCTTTAGCCGACTTCACCAGTGCTCCCATTTGTTCTCTTGTCTTTTGTACATTATTTATCACCTTCCAAGACATATTCCTATTCTCCCCAAAGTTTACTGATACTTGCTAACCCTAACTCTCATTTGGGGTGGTCCATGGTAGTAAGGCAGAATTTTGAAACAAAAATTTCACTGTTGGTTGTTTGTGCTTTTTTATCCACCATGTGACTGCTGCATATAGCAAAAATCAAGATCAGAACTCGTTTAGAGGTCACTCCAGGTTTGCACTTTTTCATCATATTCTCATAAATGTGGCTTGAAGCAATGTTTGTAATTATGGTTGTTAGGATTTTGTACAAAGCTTCCTCTGCCACGTTTTCAATTGAAGAACCATGTAATTAGATAATAAAATCCTTGTATCAAACATTTCTTGTTCTTTTCTGGAGATGGCAAAGTTCATGACAGCCTATGGCTCATTGGAAGGCCCTGTGCTAATCTTGTGTGCTCTTGAATACCATCCAAAAAGCAAATACTGGCAAAATTCACATTCCATTACACTGATGAGAAATGAATGTTTAACAAGTGCCAGGAAGACAGTCTTTGATGTCCTTGAGTACAGTTGCAAACAAGTATCCCAAGTTCACCTAAATAGATCTGCAGAAAGAAGCTGATCAAATTCCTTGGCAAGTGCAGTGGGCATACCAAGAATTACAAGCATAAAAATGAGATGTTTCATGATGTACTTGATATTACCTTTGATCTTGGCCACAGAAATGCATTGTCCATCAAGACAAGCATTGAAGAGAAGGTGCTCCTGTTGCAACAGAAGGAAGATCTTCAGAGCTTGAGCTTCAATGGAATTTCTAAGAAACTAGCTGTTTCACAAAAGATTGTGAGGTATAGACAGTGAAGTGGATGAGACTGTCCAGCTTGGAACATTAAGCAGTTTAAGTTGCTGCCTTGAGTCGATGAAAGAATGGAAGATGGACTTCCAGCCATCAAAATCTACAGTTGTTCCATCTAACTCCAAGTGGAAGTAGCCACGTCTCTGGACAGTTAACATCAATGATTGTTGCAAGATCTTCGTCCTCATTGTGGCCACTCAGATTCTTGAACAAGACACGCATGAGGTCTTTTTGTCCAGGAGCTAAAGGAGTGTGCATTATCAATGAGCATAAATAACTGAGATGAGCAAGGAGTTGCACTGATTCAGAAGTGCAATGCCACTATCACAAATGATGAGAAACAAAAACAATTCCCCATCTACTCAGCTGACCTCCACCAGAGAAACCCATGCAATCACCTCAGATATCAGACCTCAAGATTTAGAACTAGACAGAAGGAACTGAAATGTATTTGGTCATTAGCCTTAGACTAGTATAATAAAAATCATCATTACTACCTAATGTGTCATCTTTACACAAATTTAAGTAGTGTTTTTTCTTATTCCAATACAGAAAAAGTTGACTTTTGTTGTGATCCTTAAATATTACCCAAATGAGTTCAAATCTAATGCAAATATTCCTTTGGTAATACCTAGGAAGGGCAATTACAACCATGATTGAAATTCTACATTTCACATTTTTGGACCAACCTTGTGTATATTTTTTTTATTCATTTTTGTTTACCATTTCCAACATCAGCATGGTAGTGCCAGGAACAGATAAAGGAATGACCTTATTTGCATACATTCACTCTTGCAGTCATGTATAATGCACCAATACTAGAGCCCCTCTCCACAATCACATCCCAGAGACCTGTCTGTGGTTTTTCCTAATCTCTTCATATGCCCTGGTTCAGCCTATTGACAGTATATACCCCCTGCATACCACAACACTTCATTTCTTTCTATCCCTTGTATGCCTTATATCCTCTTGCATGTTCTTGCCCTGAGTGCTCAAAGTCTCTTTCACTTCATTGTTCCACGTCTTCCTTGGTTTCACCCTTTACCTTGTGCCTTCCACCTCCACCTGTGTACCCTCTTATATACTTTCTTCTCTCATCATCTCCATGTGTTTAAACCATTTCAATATACCTTTTTTTAGCTCTCCCATGCATACACTTCATACTACCACACTTCTTTATTCCTTTATCATTCTAATTTGATCAACCCTTCACACAACACGTCCTCAAACATTTCTTCTCCAACACATCCACCCACTTCCATACTTGTTTATCTAGGGCTCATGCCTCACATCTGTACTATACCAATAGGACCACCATACCATCAAATGTACCCATCTTTGCCCTCTCAAACAGTGACCTTTCTTTCCACATACCCCACAGTGTGCCCATGACTGAAGCACCTCACCCACCCTATGGCTCACTACAGCTTCTAAAGCTCCATTGCTGTTATATCCACTCCTAGGTATCAAATACAACCAATTTATTATCTATCTCTGTCTACATCTCTGATGCCCATTCCCTCCAGGAACTCCCATCAAGGGGTGGCCACAGCAAAAGAGTCCCCATTTATACCTGTCCTTACGTACCTCCCTTGCATACACCATTCCACGCATTCTTCCTCCGTTTCTCTCCTTCCAGTATTCCTCCAACCTACTTGCCCATGTCACAGGCAATCTTCCACTCACACCATCCCCTTTAATTGTACTACCGTACACTCTCCTTATGAATCACATCATATGTAAATAAGACGCAAACCTGATGGATGTACCTGGGCTATTGTTCAACGTTTGGGGAAAACTTTAGGGTCATCTCCTTGTAAACACCCAGTCTTGTATTCTTTCCACATGCCCAAATCACCCAAAGTAAATAACCCTTTCACCCTCAGCATAACTGGTAGACTACAGTGCCGCTTCTTAGCCTTTTGTCCCTCACCCTTGACAGGTCAGTGGCAGAGGGCAACTCCAGTGCAGTGTTTCCAGAGGCAGAGGCTCAAAAATTGTCAAAACTAAAAGTAATGGTACACCTCAGGTGTTTGTCCAAATCTAAAACTATAGCCTAGATGTAATTGGGCAATGCCTTCCCCTTTAGTTCCACCCCTAAAGGGTGTACTGATGAGGTCACCAAAGAAGGCAGGGTGAGACTTGGCCACATCAGTAAAGAGTACCCCTCGAGGTGCTGAAACTCGATACTTTTCCCAATTCCAAGCTTTTTCACTTATTTTCCACAGTAGCAGCACCTCCTAGCTCATTGGTTACATGGTTATGATACTGCCACTGTGCATATATATATATATTATTTATTCCTTGGGATAGGGGAGAAAGAATACTTCCCACGTATTCCCTGCGTGTCGTAAAAGGCAACTAAAAGGGGAGGGAGCAGGGGCTGGAAATCCTCCCCTCCAGGTTTTTCTTTTCCAAAAGAAGGAACAGAGAAGGGGGTTAAGTAAGGATTTTCCCTCTTAGGCTCAGTTCTGAGAAGTCACTGTCCATGAGGGCAAAGATGGGTATGTCTGATGGTATAGTTGTCCCATCAGTGTTGTATGGGTGTGAAGCATGGGCTTTAGATAAAAGTGTAAGAAGGTGGTAGATGAGTAGGAAATTAAATGCTTGAGGACAAGGAATATCAACTAAGAAAAGACAGTCAACAGTACAAAACCAAAACAAACAAATCCTCCCTGAGCAAACTAACTTTACCATATGAGTTATGACATAATTTGATATTAGTAAAACTACTTAAAGCATCAAATCTCTGGTACTAGTTATATGAGAAAAAATCTCAGTTAATCCCTTCAAATCTTCAACACATCATACCAGTTATTATTAACAACAAATGACTTAGAGAATGAGAAGAGACAACCAGTGTGCAAGTTTGTGCAGTTTCATTGTGAATTTTACAATGATACTTTCTGTGATGAATATGACACAAAATCCCCATTGAACTTTGCTTCTCTTATCCAGGACTTAATCAACCAGTTAAAATCATACAATATATTAGTACTGAATACTGTTTTATTTGTTTCTCCCTAACAAATATCATTTCAAACACTGATGCAGTTACAGTACATTATTTGTTCTAACTAACAATGAAATGGCAAATTGTCCCATTTATGTCTTTTGAGAGATGCAGAAATGAAATACTGTAAACTGAATCCTAGCTAAAATAGTACAGGCATAGGTGTACTAGTTTCACTTTTAAAGAATACAAAATACTTTCTACATGAAAATCAGAGCACTATTTCTTTAATATCCTAAGAACAAATACTTTACATATCTGTGGTCACATCTAACTATAAGGAATTGACTACGGCAGGATCCTAAAGATACAGTATAACTGTAAAACAGAGTATCATTTAAACTAATCATTTATATAATGATACCCTGTATATCAAATATTGTCACAAACTCAAAGGGTACACTTTTCAAGCCAAGTGAACTCAAGGGAAATCGTTAATAAACCTCTTTAGCAAGGCTCAATTATCCAAAATCAAGCATTGCTAATGAATTACCAGAGATGAATTTCATAGTTAATACATAGAAAGAAGTGCCTTTTTATGCACGATGCAGATTACACACAACTGTCAGTATTTTCATCTGGCCATGGAGTGTATACAAAAGGCATTACCAGTTTCATCTTGTGTTCCTTTAACCCTTTCACTCAGCTTTCAAGAGCTATATTGAAAATAAGTGATAGAAAATGTAAGTACTTATTTGGCATTGCTTTTTCTAACCTAGCTTTAACTTGAAGTTTACAAATCTGACATCAAATACATCTCAAAATCACATAAAAGAGTAAAAATGTCAGTTATTAGAAAAATTTACAAATCTTACCAATATCTTTAACAAAAATCAATTTCCTTTACAATCGAGAGAAACTGATATGAATTATGAAATATCAGGCCTAAACTCAACTGATACAAACATATAAATACAAAAGTCTGGAAAAAAATTCATTATATATATCATATACATTTATGGAAAATCTTGAAGTAAAGGAAATGCTTTTTGAAATAAATGGGAGAGGCAAGAGGTGTATACAAATGTCGCAGACTAAGGAAAACTATTTATTCATATATATAAGTCCAAATGTTACGGGGATAGGGTTAAGGAGATAACTAAAATGCAACAAACAGTTCAAGCAAACAACTGATATTTAGGTTAGTGGTGATTTGTAAATGTTGTAAATGTAACATTAATCTTTTCATGACTGTATAGTGCTAATGAAAACAATGAACGATGATGAAATAAATCATTGTAATGTTCAAAGAGAGTACCCCATATTCGAGGTATAATTACAATACTTTCTTCACAGCTCGCATAAAAATGTCATACTGTATCTGTTCTACTCGCTTCATTATTTCACAGATACTCTGAGTAATTGGGTCATAAATAAATGATTCACCAGTTTACTGTTCCTTTCCTTTACCCATCTTCTCATTCACACAATATTCTTTCACTTTCACTGTAATACTAAGCTATGTCTTCTTAATTCCTACTGTCACACAAGAGTTTTGTAAAGTAACCCGAAAGTCTGGTCTTTATATGGTCAGCAGTCAGTGTCAAGTAAGGAACCCTAAAGTCAAAGTTGGTCGTTTTGTCCATGACTAGGACTTAACTTTGGGCAAAAATCAAAATTATGTAAACTGCTGCACAAGCAATGGTAATAATCAATAAAACAAGAAGATTAATTTTTCTGCAATTTTGCTATTACTTATATTTAACCAAAGAAGCTCCTTTTCCCTGTTAACTACTTATACATAATAAACATGAAAAGTTTAATTGTAAGTAGAGTTAGTCAATCCCTAAAGCCATTACTAAAGAGAAGCTGTATAAATATGACATATAGTACTAAAATTTCCTAAAAGCAAAATTAAACATATAAAAGACATAGAGGTAATTGATATTTGGTCCTTGAATATCAAAAAAATTTCATATGGAAATTTTTTAACTGGAATTATGATAATGCACACTACCAGTAAAGTATGAATGGACACAGTCCTACTGAAAACAAGTACATGAATTTGGGTTACTGAAAAGATATTTGTGATAATATTATTTGCCGAGTAAAAGATACAGAAACCACCCTGAATTGAGAAAAGGTATTGTCAAGACTGAATCAGTAAACAAAATATTAACAAAATGCTGGGCTAAAAAATCTAAATTTTATCCTATCTTATCATCTACTTTCTATTTGATACAAATCAAGGTTATTATAAGATATTCTCAATAAAAAAAGATTTAATGCTTTAGTGTGCTTTTGATGGTATGATAAAGTAAATACATCCCATTCATTGTACAAATGAAGGGCTTAACTTTTAACAGATGATCATGATAAGAGGGCATATCATTTCTAAAGTAGAGTACTTGAAGAATTATCTTAATCAGATTATCAGCAAATGATTAAGTATTTGTATTCATTCCAAGTAATAATCCAACCTCCAGTAGTATGCCTTTCACCAAATCTTTTTGTTGGCATAATTCAATCTACAGAGAGTTTGAGAGGGACATTTTTTTTCAAAATATGTACAATATCTGAATGAGTTCATCAGTTCATGGGTTGCTTTTATCCTTGTTAACATTCTCTTTTAAATTATTGTCATTAATTATACTGTATAATTAATTTGACAATCAATGACTCTACTAATGAAAACTTCATTTTCTCTAGGTCTAAATAAGCACTTATGGAATAACAACGGTAATGGCAAAAGTGATCCCAATGACAACCTTTTCTAATTTACCAATCACAAGCAATCATAGAAGAATGATCAATTAAACGTAAAATCCTAAACTTTTACTATTAATTACAGTCACTGCTCACTTTGCCAATATTCTTTACACATAATGTAAAATGTTGAAGCATTGATACTACAGTATTCATGATACTCACAACCACAGATTAGTTACAAAGAAACCCAGAAACTCTGACTTCAACTGTAGGGCATTGGTAAGAGCAGTGGAACTTGGAAAGTCAATCTTTCTCAAAATGAAAGCTATGCTTCACCGTTGCATGGGTTGATACCTTCCAGGAGAGAAGTTATGTTCACTAGTCCAGAACCTGATTAAGTAGGTAGAGTGATGAGCTCTGAGCACACTGCAGTAGGAACAGTTCCACCCAGGCACCCGGGTCCTGGAATTTTAAAACGCAATGGCGCTACCAAACAAAATAAATTTCCCCTTAATATCTATTCATCAAGCCTTATTGTGTAAGATATTAACTTTCTTTCATGTGGCTATAAAGCTTGCTAAAAGAGCTGTATCCAAAGTATGAGTATGGTATTTTGATATAATGTTACAGTATCTCTGACAAGGGGCAGCAATGAGAGGGTGAAAATTATTTTTCACAAAGTCATGCCAATGTGTAGTACCTCTGTTAACAAAGTGTTTTATATTTCTAAAGTGCCTGGTTTGATCCTAGCGAAAGATTTAATCAAGATGTCTCCTGATTGTGGAAGACTTTGAAAGTTAGGTATTTCCCAAGCAAGGTGCCACCTTATCCTATGTAAAGCCACATAAAAGTCTGCTTATTTTAGCTGATAAATTCTTGCCATGATTAGCCCAAGTCATATATAGGAACCTCTTGGTTATTACACAGAAGAAAGAAACATGTACTTTTTACCCATAAGGCTGCAAAGAAGTGTCCCCATCCATCAAAGACTATTTTGCTACTAACAGTTCAAAAGTTTAAAATAAAAAATAAGTGAAAAATAGAGATGACAAGCTACAATTGATGTGGACTACTGTATTCAACATAAGGAAAGGATGATATAGTCTGAAAATTAAAAAATGAATATACTGAACACCCATGACAAAAATAAGTGACATGAATGGTGTAATATATGATAATGCTATGACTATTTCAAGGATTATAAAATGATGGAATGTGAAAATGAGACATATACCTACCTTTTATTGAAACTTGAACTAAGGACACCGGTACACATTAGACCATGAAATTAATAAACCAGTACTAATGATGACATAAGGTAAGCCTTTGGATGTTATTAACCCTTTCAGTACAGAAGATATATTTATATTATACTTGACTGCCAATGCCCGTGTCAGCGAGTTCGTGTGTAGAAAAGATGACTAAGCCTAAGAGGGAAAAATCCTCTTTTGGCCCCTTCTCTGTTCCTTCTTTTGGAAAGTAAAATGGTAGGGGAGGATGTATATATATATATATGTAGGTTTGCGACAGGGGTGTGTGATGTCTCCATGGTTGTTTAATTTGTTTATGGATGGGGTTGTTAGAGAGGTGAATGCAAGGGTTTTGGAAAGAGGGGCAAGTATGCAGTCTGTTGTGGATGAGAGAGCTTAGGAAGTGAGTCAGTTGTTGTTTGCTGATGATACAGCGCTGGTGGCTGATTCATGTGAGAAACTGCAGAAGCTGGCGACTGAGTTTGGTAAAGTGTGTGAAAGAAGAAAGTTGAGAGTAAATGTGAATAAGAGCAAGGTTATTAGGTACAGTAGGGTTGAGGGTCAAGTCAATTGGGAGGTAAGTTTGAATGGAGAAAAAGTGGAGGAAGTGAAGTGTTTTAGATATCTGGGAGTGGATTTGGCAGTGGATGGAACCATGGAAGTGGAAGTGACTCATAGGGTGGGGGAGGGGGCGAAAATTCTGGGAGCCTTGAAGAATGTGTGGAAGTCGAGAACATTATCTCGGAAAGCAAAAATGGGTATGTTTGAAGGAATAGTGGTTCCAACAATGTTGTATGGTTGCGAGGCGTGTGCTATGGATAGAGTTGTTCGCAGGAGGGTGGATGTGCTGGAAATGAGATGTTTGAGGACAATATGTGGTGTGAGGTGGTTTGATCGAGTAAGTAATAATAGGGTAAGAGAGATGTGTGGTAATAAAAAGGGTGTGGTTGAGAGAGCAGAAGAGGGTGTTTTGAAATGGTTTGGTCGCATGGAAAGAATGAGTGAGGAAAGATTGACCAAGAGGATATATGTGTCAGAGGTGGAGGGAACGAGGAGAAGTGGGAGACCAAATTGGAGGTGGAAAGATGGAGTGAAAAAGGTTTTGAGTGATCGGGGCCTGAACATGCAGGAGGGTGAAAGGCAGGCAAGGAATAGAGTGAATTGGAACAATGTGGTATACCGAGGTCGACGTGCTGTCAATGGATTGAACCAGGGCATGTGAAGCGTCTGGGGTAAACCATGGAAAGTTCTGTGGGGCCTGGATGTGGAAAGGGAGCTGTGGTTTCGGTGCATTATTACATGACAGCTAGAGACTGTGTGAACGAATGGGGCCTATGTTGTCTTCCTAGCGCTACCTCGCGCACATGAGGGGGGAGGGAGTTGTTATATCATGTGTGGCAGGGTGGCGATGGGAATGAATAAAGGCAGACAGTATAAATTATGTACATGTGTATATATGTATATGTCTCTGTGTGTATATATATGTATACGTTGAGATGTATAGGTATGTATATTTTCATGTGTGGACGTGTATGTATATACATGTGTATGTGGGCGGGTTGGGCCATTCTTTCGTCTGTTTCCTTGCGATACCTCACTAACGCGGGAGACAACGACAAAGCAAAATAAATAAATAAACAAAAATAATATATAATAAAATTTTCAAAGATTAAATGGCCCCATCCTTTCTAGCATCATGTATTGATGGCCTACAGAAAAATTCTAAAGCTTCTCAATTACCTATACATAATCATGATGGCAAGATGTCTTACATGTGTTCTGGAAGAACAATGGAGACATATATCCATCTTCAAACTTCCCACTTATACCTGAACGGGCCATGCTTTTTTTAGAGACATATGTTTAGGAATGATGCCTAACCCACAACTGTAATTAACCTGTGGAAAAATGCTAAAGACTTTCAGTTACCCAAATTACTATGGTGAGAAGAGGTAAAATATTCTCCCTGTGGCCCCTCCCTGCTGGGATGCTGAGAATATGCTTGTATTAAATGGCAGTGGCACACTTACATTTAAATGTCTAATATTGCACCCAGAATTTAAATGCCTATGACTTATTGAGTTAAAATGGCTTTAGCTATTCAAAATGCTATTTTTTTTTTTTTCATTTTTCAGTATCTTGTTTAAAATTTTACTAATTTCATCAGTACTGAGGAAACCATTTTTCTTTGGCTTTGACTGACAGGGTTAAGTGAAGTGGAAAATAACTAAGGCAATGAGGTGTTTTGCTTTAGAGCTTTCTTGTAGTATTAGTAAGAGCCTGGGATACAGTATGCACTACAAATATTATTTGATGAATGCATTAACTTTATCAGCTGTAGAGAAAATTGCAAATATTCCCTGATAAAGTTACTCTCCAAAGATACAAATTATGCAACTGGGAACATTTCACAACAGGCAACATAGAGAGAGAGAGAGAGAGAGAGAGAGAGAAAGAGAGAGAGAGAGAGAGAGAGAGAGAGAGAGAGAGAGAGAGAGAGAGAGAGAGAGAGAGAGAGAGAGAGAGAGAGAGTTGTATAAGGATGAGTTTATGGAAAAAGTTTTTTTTTATATGGTTTAGGGTATACAAATTTCCAACCTATGGAGTCATGCTATATCCCAGAGATGGGAAAAGTTGGAAACATCTTATTACAGCATTATGAGGATTGGCCAGAGTCATCATGAACATGTACACTGGTTTACACCTTGCTTGGGGGTACTGTATTAGATTTGAATAAAAGTTGCACATTAGAGGTTATGGTAGGACAGTGCATCACACTGGCTCCAGCTGTAAGATGTTCATGGGTCACAACCACAAGAACTTGAAGGTCTTTATGTAAAGAGTAAAGCTTGCATCAGATGTGAGGGAAAGAGACTGTTTTCAAGCTGACATATGACTGTATGAGAGATATAGGATTCTGATGAATCATTCAGGGGCATGCAGTGCAAATGAATTTAGAGGAAAACTCATGCAATGCACTAGAGGAAAAGTAGAAAGGGACAATATACTTGCAAGTATTTGCATAAGAGATGCAGGTGCAGATTTGAAGTTTGGCATTACATATGAAGAAAGAAAGTAAATTTTCAGTGGAACAAAGTGGTATAGCTAGGTTGACGTGCTGTCAATGGACTGAACCAGGGCATGTGAAATGTCTGAGGTAAACCATGGAAAGGTCAGTGGGACCTGGATGTGGATAGGGAGCAGTAGTTTTGGTGCATTATACATGACAGCTAGAGACTAAGTGTAAACGAATGTGGCCTCTTTTGTCTGTTTCCCTGGCGCTACCTCACTGAAGCAGGGGGTAGCGATGCTGTTTCTTGTGGGATGCGGAAGTACAAGGAATGGATGAAGGCAAGGAAGTATGAATATGTACATGTGTATATATATGTACATTGAAAAGGATCACAATTTTGCACGTGATCAAGATATTCCTATGAGTCCACGGGGAAAATGAAACACGAAAAGTTCCCAAGTGCACTTTCGTGTAATAATCATATCATCAGGGGAGACACAAGAGAGAAATGTAACAGTCAGTTGATATACATCGAAGAGACGAAGCTAGGACGCCATTTGGTAAACATGTGATTGTACAAAACATACAACGAGCGTTCATAAACTTATTTTACAAATCTTATCAACAATAAAGTTATCTAATTTGTACAGACCATCACTAATTTTAAGATTATAATTCTTTGTGTATTTAATAATAGAAGATTCAATGATGTTTCTCTTGGTAATAGAGTTAGAGTTAACAACTGAGATGGCGTTACTCCAGTCAATACAATGATCATAGTTTTTAACATGATTAAACAAGGCATTTGATTCTTGTCCCGTTCTTATACTATATTTATGTTGCTTAAGTTTAAGGGTGTGAAAGAAGAAAGTTAAGAGTAAATGTGAATAAGAGCAAGGTTATTAGGTACAGTAGGGTTGAGGGTCAAGTCAACTGGGAGGTAAGTTTGAATGGAGAAAAACTGGAGGAAGTAAAGTGTTTTAGATATCTGAGAGTGGATCTGGCAGCGGATGGAACCATGGAAGCGGAAGTGAATCATAGGGTGGGGGAGGGGGCAAAAATCCTGGGAGCCTTGAAGAATGTGTGGAAGTCGAGAACATTATCTCGGAAAGCAAAAATGGGTATGTTTGAAGGAATAGTGGTTCCAACAATGTTGTATGGTTGCGAGGTGTGGGCTATGGATAGAGTTGTGCGCAGGGGGGTAGATGTGCTGGAAATGAGATGTGTGAGGACAATGTGTGGTGTGAGGTGGTTTGATCGAGTAAGTAATGTAAGGGTAAGAGAGATGTGTGGAAATAAAGAGAGTGTGGTTGAGAGAGCAGAAGAGGGTGTTTTGAAATGGTTTGGGCACATGGAGAGAATGAGTGAGGAAAGATTGACCTAGAGGATATATGTGTCGGAGGTGGAGGGAACGAAGAGAAGTGGGAGACCAAATAGGAGGTGGAAAGATGGAGTGAAAAAGATTTTGTGTGATCGGGGCCTGAACATGCAGGAGGGTGAAAGGAGGGCAAGGAATAGAGTGAATTGGATCGATGTGGTATACCAGGGTTGATGTGCTGTCAGTGGATTGAATCAGGGCATGTGAAGCGTCTGGGGTAAGCCATGGAAAGTTGTGTGGGGCCTGGATGTGGAAAGGGAGCTGTGGTTTCAGGCATTATTGCATGACAGCTAGAGACTGAGTGTGAACGAATGGGGCCTTTGTTGTCTTTTCCTAGTGCTACCTTGCACACATGAGGGGGGAGGGGGATAGTATTCCATGTGTGGCGAGGTGGCGATGGGAATAAATAAAGGCAGACAGTGTGAATTGTGTGCATGGGTATATATGTATGTGTTTGTGCATGTATATATATGTGTATATTGAGATGTATAGGTATGTATATTTGCGTGTGTGGACGTGTATGTATATACATTGTGTATGGGGGTGGGTTGGGCCATTTCTTTCGTCTGTTTCCTTGCGCTACCTCGCAAACGCGGGAGACAGCGACAAAGCAAAATAATAATAAAAAAAAAAGTTTAACAGAAAGATCCTTACCAGTCTGACCAACATAAAATTTATCACAGTCTCCACAAGAAACTTTATAGATGCAACCAAGAGAATTTTCTGGTGAATTCCTGATTAAGATATTCTTTATAGTATTATTGTTGCTAAAGGCAACATTTACATTAAAGGATTTAAGCAACATGGGAAGCAAAGTGAAATTATTATTAAAAGGGAGAACTAAAAGATTCTTGGTGTCAATGGGAGGTTTGGGCTCAACTCTATAAAATGATTTCTTTGCTAACTTAAGGGATTTATCAATGAAAGATCTAGGGTACTTTAACTTAGATCCAATTGAATATATCTTCTCAAACTCTTCATCATTACATGACAGCTAGAGACTTGAGTGTGAATGAATGGGGCCTTTGTTGTCTTTTCCTAGCACTACCTCGCACACATGAGGGGGAGGGGGATGTTATTCCATGTGTGGCGAGGTGGCAATGGGAATGAATAAAGGCAGACAGTATGAATTATGTACATGCGTATATATGTATATGTCTGTGTATGTATATATATGTGTACATTGAGATGTATAGGTATGTATATTTGTGTGTGTGGACGTGTATGTATATACATGTGTATGGGGGTGGGATGGGCCATTTCTTTCGTCTGCTTCCTTGCGCTACGTTGCAAATGCGGGAGACAGCAACAAAGCAAAATAAAAAAAAAATATATATATATATATATATATATATATATATATATATATATATATATATATATATATATATATATATGAGTGTGTGGGCCATTCTTTCTTCATCTGTTTTCTGGCACTACCTCGCTGACATGGGAAACAGCAATCAAGTATAATATAATAGTAATAATAATATATACAAATACATCTTTTTCAAGTGATTTACTTTATCATTTTCCATACCTCTTAAAAGTTAAAACTGTTCTTATGCAGTATTTAATATCTGGTTTTGATATAAATTATGGAAAATTTTCTTTCACCCAAAACAGATATTCTCTGCTGTTTAGCTTACTCTTGTGTCATCTGCAAAATGTGACTACACTCTCTTACTTCTTTACCTAAGATTATTAGGGCTAGAACTCTTCCTTCCTGCACCCTAAACAGTACATATTCCTCAGATATGTATCCATTTGTGACTACTTTGAATTTTCGGTCAATTAAGAATTCTCTAATTCTTTTTCTATTCTTTTATATTTTGACTCTAACATGGCTCAGTTTATTTCATTAAATGCTTTTGCAAATTCAAGAAAAACTGTCAATTCTTTACCCATCAATCAAACTTTCGTATATATCATTATAATGGGCTAGTAGTTGTGTTTGCGTACTTTTGCCTGGTACAAAACCAATCTTTCCTTCATTAATGAATCTATTTGAATTAAGATGTTCCGTTATATGTTTTTTTATTACTTTCTCAAATGCTTTAACCATGTGCAAAGTTAGGCTAATTGGTCTGTACTGTTATGGAAGTAATTTGGATCCTCTTCGGTGTATTGGTGTTACGTACACCATTTTTAGTATATCTGAAGGGTAGAGGTGTAAATATGGATGTGAACAAGAATTAAGGGACTATTGTATCCAAGTTTTAAAGAGAAAGCCAAAAAATTTGCTGGAACCTTTATGGAAGTGTAAAGGCATATCACAAAGAAAAGATGTCATGAAACCACCAGATGGCATCACTCTTCAAGTGCTACAGAAATAAACCACATAGCATTATACACAGGATGCCTTCTGAGCTCATGATGGGAAGACTAGATTTGCCTATGTCATGTCCCATCCTAACCGAAAGGAAGAGAAATTAAAGATATAGAAGCTGAACCTTCTATCAACCAGAGACTACCATCAGTGCAAAGAAACAGGTATGCACCAGTTAAAGCCAGTAAATTGTAAAGTACTGAAAGAGATCTTATCTTGAAGTGATACATCAAGCAGCTCTGAGACATGGGTAATGTCTACAAAGGAACAGAGAAAAGGTGGAACTTGGTACAGAGCAACTAGGGATGTCGCAACAGAAACTTATACTCGTGAATCAGAGTCCGTTGTTTCGTCAGCTCCCATCCAGAGAGCAAAATGAAATTTAAAACCATGTCTTCCCTAAAGACAGCTAGTAAAGCTAATAAGTCCCCCATATATACCATGTCCATTCCAGCAGCCTGGTGTGTAGCCTAGTTAATAAAACAAAACAAAAGTTGAGTAACACTCCAGCCTGTTATTCAAGACTGCCCTACTCAGGCATAATGGATACAATCTTTGAGAGTATTTATTCCACCATAAACTTTAAAATTTTTCCTCATCTCCCTTTCTTTCATATAGAGTACTGTTATAAAGAAACACCATAAAATGTTCAGAGAATGTGGTCTCAATATCTGGAACTGTCTCCTGTTAAGAACCACAAAACTTCATGCTGACCTTGTGGAAAATGAGAGGGTGTGGACACAGACAGACATGAGCTTTTTCTGTAGATTCTAGGAAATCCAAATCCACATTTTCTTTCTTTTTCAATGGTTTCTGAGATTCATAAAAAGGGGGGGGGGGGGAGGAGTCAAGGAACAAAGGAAGTGTGAACACAGGCCATTAATGATAAAACATATGTGCACCAGTGTCCACATAGCCTCTGTTGAATATACAGCAATACACAGCTGTGCAGTATGGTTGGTTTCTTTTATATTCAGTGAAGTGAATGAATGACCATACTATGGAGTTTTATCACTTTTTCATCCATATAATCCCTCTAAATGAATTTTGTCAAACCTGGAAATAAGCCTGGACTGCATCACATGGCATCTAAAAATAAAATGCTTCGGGAACAGAAAAGGAGGCCAAGTGAGGATTTTTTGCTCTTAGGCTCAGTCATCTGTTCTTGATGATACCTCACTGACACAGGAAATGGCAAATATGTATGGAAATCCTCCCTTCCCATTTTTTTTAATTTTCCAAAAGAAGGAACAGAGAAGGAGGCCAAGTGAGGATATTCCCTCTAAAGCTCAGTCCTCTGTTCTTAACGCTACCTCGCTAACGCGGGAAATAGTGAATATGTATAAAAGAAAAAAAATATATACATTATATATATATATATATATATATATATATATATATATATATATATATATATATATATATATATATATATATGCCTTCTCCAGATCCATAAATGCTACATACAAATCCATTTGCTTTTCAAAGTATTTCTCACATACATTCTTCAAAGCAAACACCTGATCCACACATCCTCTACCACTTCTGAAACCACACTGCTCTTCCCCAATCTGATGCTCTGTACATGCCTTCACCCTCTCAATCAATACCCTCCCATATAATTTACCAGGAATACTCAACAAACTTATACCTCTGTAATTTCAGCACTCACTCTTATCCCCTTTGCCTTTGTACAATGGCACTATGCATGCATTCTGCCAATCCTCAGGCACCTCACCATGAGTCATACATACATTAAATAACCTTACCAACCAGTCAATAATACAGTCACCCCCTTTTTTAATAAATTCCACTGCAGTACCATCCAAACCTGCTGCCTTGCCGGCTTTCATCTTCCGCAAAGATTTTACTACCTCTTCTCTGTTTACAAAATCATTTTCCCTAACCCTCTCACTTTGCACACCACCTCGACCAAAACACCCTATATCTGCCACTCTATCATCAAACACATTCAACAAACCTTCAACATACTAACTCCATCTCCTTCTTGCATCACCACTACTTGTTATCACCTCCCCATCTGCGCCCTTCACTGAAGTTCCCATTTGCTCCCTTGTCTTACGCACTTTATTTACCTCCTTCCAGAACATCTTTTTATTCTCCCTAAAATTTAATGATACTCTCTCGCCCCAACTCTCATTTGCCCTCTTTTTCACCTCTTGCACCTTTCTCTTGACCTCCTGTCTCTTTCTTTTATACATCTCCCACTCAATTGCATTTTTTCCCTGCAAAAATCGTCCAAATGCCTCTCTCTTCTCTTTCACTAATAATCTTACTTCTTCATCCCACCACTCACTACCCTTTCTAATCAACCCACCTCCCACTCTTCTCATGCCACAAGCATCTTTTGCGCAATCCATCACTGATTCCCTAAATACATCCCATTCCTCCCCCACTCCCCTTACTTCCATTGTTCTCACCTTTTTCCATTCTGTACTCAGTCTCTCCTGGTACTTCCTCACACAAGTCTCCTTCCCAAGCTCACTTACTCTCACCACCCTCTTCACCCCAACATTCACTCTTCTTTTCTGAAAGCCCATACAAATCTTCACCTTAGCCTCCACAAGATAATGATCAGACATCCCTCCAGTTGCACCTCTCAGCACATTAACATCCAAAAGTCTCTCTTTCGCACGCCTGTCAATTAACACGTGATCCAGTAACGCTCTCTGGCCATCTCTCCTACTTACATACGTATACTTATGTATATCTCGCTTTTTAAACCAGGTATTCCCAATCACCAGTCCTTTTTCAGCACATAAATCTACAAGCTCTTCACCATTTCCATTTACAACACTGAACACCCCATGTATACCAATTATTCCCTCAACTGCCACATTACTCACCTTTGCATTCAAATTCATATGATAGAGTTGATAGAGATGCTCTGTGGAAGGTATTAAGAATATATGGAGTGGGAGGCAAGTTGTTAGAAGCAGCGAAAAGTTTTTATCGAGGATGTAAGGCATGTGTTCGTGTAGGAAGAGAGGAAAGTGATTGGTTCTCAGTGAATGTAGGTTTGCGGCAGGGGTGTGTGATGTCTCCATGGTTGTTTAATTTGTTTATGGATGGGGTTGTTTGGGAGGTAAATGCAAGAGTTTTGGAAAGAGGGGCAAGTATGAAGTCTGTTGGGGATGAGAGAGCTTGGGAAGTGAGTCAGTTGTTGTTTGCTGATGATACAGCGCTGGTGGCGGATTCATGTGAGAAACTGCAGAAGCTGGTGACTGAGTTTGGTAAAGTGTGTGAAAGAAGAAAGTTAAGAGTAAATGTGAATAAGAGCAAGGTAATTAGGTACAGTAGGGTTGAGGGTCAAGTCAATTGGGAGGTAAGTTTGAATGGAGAAAAACTGGAGGAAGTAAAGTGTTTTAGATATCTGGGAGTGGATATGCCTTCACCCTCTCAATCAATACCCTCCCATATAATTTACCAGGAATACTCAACAAACTTATACCTCTGTAATTTGAGCACTCACTCTTATCCCCTTTGCCTTTGTACAATGGCACTATGCATGCATTCCGCCAATCTTCAGGCACCTCACCATGAGTCATACATACATTAAATAACCTTACCAACCAGTCAATAATACAGTCACCCCCTTTTTTAATAAATTCCACTGCAATACCATCCAAACCTACTGCCTTGCCGGCTTTCATCTTCCGCAAAGCTTTTACTACCTCTTCTCTGTTTACAAAATCATTTTCCCTAACCCTCTCACTTTGCACATCACCTCGACCAAAACATCCTATATCTGCCACTCTATCATCAAACACATTCAACAAACCTTCAAAATACTCACTCCATCTCCTTCTCACATCACCACTACTTGTTATCACCTCCCCATTTGCGCCCTTCACTGAAGTTCCCATTTGCTCCCTTGTCTTACGCACTTTATTTACCTCCTTCCAGAACATCTTTTTATTCTCCCTAAAATTTAATGATACTCTCTCACCCTAACTCTCATTTGCCCTCTTTTTCACCTCTTGCACCTTTCTCTTGACCTCCTGTCTCTTTCTTTTATACATCTCCCACTCAATTGCATTTTTTCCCTGCAAAAATCGTCCAAATGCCTCTCTCTTCTCTTTCACTAATAATCTTACTTCTTCATCCCACCACTCACTACCCTTTCTAATCAACCCACCTCCCACTCTTCTCATGCCACAAGCATCTTTTGCGCAGTCCATCACTGATTCCCTAAATACATCCCTAAATATATATATATATATATATATATATATATATATATATATATATATATATATATATATATATGTATATATTTTTTTTTTTTTGCTTTGTCGCTGTCTCCCGCGTTTGCGAGGTAGCGCAAGGAAACAGACGAAAGAAATGGTCCAACCCACCCCCATACACATGTATATACATACGTCCACACACGCAAATATACATACCTACACAGCTTTCCATGGTTTACCCCAGACGCTTCACATGCCCTGATTCAATCCACTGACAGCACGTCAACCCCGGTATACAACATCGCTCCAATTCACTCTATTCTTTGCCCTCCTTTCACCCTCCTGCATGTTCAGGCCCCGATCACTCAAAATCTTTTTCACTCCATCTTTCCACCTCCAATTTGGTCTCCCTCTTCTCCTCGTTCCCTCCACCTCCGACACATATATCCTCTTGGTCAATCTTTACTCACTCATTCTCTCCATGTGACCAAACCATTTCAAAACACCCTCTTCTGCTCTCTCAACCACGCTCTTTTTATTTCCACACATCTCTCTTACCCTTAAGTTACTTACTCGATCAAACCACCTCACACCACACATTGTCCTCAAACATCTCATTTCCAGCACATCCATCCTCCTGCGCACAACTCTATCCATAGTCCACGCCTCGCAACCATACAACATTGTTGGAACCACTATTCCTTCAAACATACCCATTTTTGCTTTCCGAGATAATGTTCTCGACTTCCACACATTCTTCAAGGCTCCCAGAATTTTCGCCCCCTCCCCCACCCTATGATCCACTTCCGCTTCTATGGTTCCATCCGCTGCCAGATCCACTCCCAGATATCTAAAACACTTCACTTCCTCCAGTTTTTCTCCATTCAAACTCACCTTCCAATTGAATTGACCCTCAACCCTACTGTACCTAATAACCTTGCTCTTATTCACATTTACTCTTAACTTTCTTCTTCCACACACTTTACCAAACTCAGTCACCAGCTTCTGCAGTTTCTCACATGAATCAGCCACCAGCGCTGTATCATCAGCGAACAACAACTGACTCACTTCCCAAGCTCTCTCATCATATATATATATATATATATATATATATATATATATATATATATATATATATATATATATACCCCAGGGATAATATATATACATATATTATCCCTGGGGATAGGGGAGAAAGAATACTTCCCACGTATTCCCTGCGTGTCGTAAAGGCGACTAAAAGGGGAGGGAGCGGGGGGCTGGAAATCCTCCCCTCTCATTATTTTTTTTTTAATTTTCCAAAAGAAGGAACAGAGAAGGGGGCCAGGTGAGGATATTCCCTCGGAGGCCCAGTTCTCTGTTCTTAACGCTACCTCGCTAACGCGGGAAATGGCGAATAGTTTGAAAAGGAAAAAAAAGAAATACATACATATATATCTTCTTTCATACCACTCGCCATTTCCCGCATTAGCGAGGTAGCGTTGAGAACAGAGGACTGGGCCCTTGAGGGAATATCCTCACCTGGGCCCCTTCTCTGTTCCCTCTTTTGGAAAATTAAAAAAAAAAAGTGAGAGGGGAGGATTTCCAGCCCCCCGCTCCCTCCCCTTTTAGTCGCCTTCTATGACACGCAGGGAATACGTGGGAAGTATTCTTTCTCCCCTATCCCCAGGGATAATATATATATATATATATATATATATATATATATATTATCCCTGGGGATAGGGGATTAAGAATACTTCCCACGTATTCCCTGCGTGTCGTAGAAGGCGACTAAAAGGGGAGGGAGCGGGGGGCTGGAAATCCTCCCCTCTCCTTTTTTTTTTTTTTTTAATTTTCCAAAAGAAGGAACAGAGGGGGCCAGGTGAGGATATTCCAAAAAAGGCCCAATCCTCTGTTCTTAACGCTACCTCGCTATCGCGGGAAACGGCGAATAGTATGAAAAAAAAAAAAAAAAATATATATATATATATATATATATATATATATATATATATATATATATATATATATATTTATAATGAATTCATTGTACCAACCCAAGAAACCTAAACTATCTTTCTTTGCAGCGATCACTTCAGTTAGAAGTGTAATTGTAATGAATTCAGTGATATTACTGACATCAATAATAGTGATATTATTTTCACCATTCCACTGGGGTAAATCATTTCTAAATTTCTTGTACAACTCCTATCTGAGTACTGGTTCCACTTATCTCTCTGTACAGTTCATGAGACTTACTTATTTCCTTTTTCACTTCACCAACATTAGTAGCTTTAAAACTAACTTTTCCATAATGGGATACCACTTGGATACCACCTCTAATCTCTTATTTTGGAGGCCCAGCTCTCTCTTGATATCTTTTGTTAATATAATCTGTACCATTGTTTCTAATGAAACCCTCCTCATGCCACAGTTTTCCTCAAGCATGTCATTTTTAACACTTCACCCTCTTCCATATGTTATCATCTACAGCACATGCCTCACAATATGACACCAATGGGACTACTATTCCCTGAAACACATCCATCTTCACTCTCCACCCAGAAAGTGACATTTCTTTCCACACACTCCTCAATGCTCTCAGAACCTTCACCCTCTCACCCACTCTATGAAAGTCCTTAGCTTCCATGGTTACATTCATTGCTATGACAATTCCCATGAATCTAAAACATTACACTTCCTTCAAGTTTCCCTCAGTGAAACTTGCATCCCAACTGACCTGTCTCCGCACTGCTAAACCTAATATCCTTGCTTTTATTCGCATCTGCTTTCACATTTCTCCTTTCACTCTTTCCTAAAGTCAGACATCAACTTCTGCAGTTTCTCACTTAAGCATCTCATGAGTGTCATGTCAATGTCAGACAAGTGACTCATCTTCCAGTTCCTCCCATCCCCAGCAGACTGCATATCTACATTTCTCTCCAAGATAAATTCATTTACCTGCCTCATCACCCTTCCATAAACAAATAAAAAGTGTCATGGTGATATCACAAACCCCTGACACAGAACCATGTTCACCTGGAAACACTCGCATCTCTCTCTACCTATGTGCATACACATCTTACTCTCTTGATTAAAACTCTTTACTCCTTCTAAAAGCTTTCCTCCCACACCATATATTCTTAAGACCTTCCACAAGCTATCTCTATCAACCCTATCATATACTTTCCCAGAGAGGGTAAAAGCATATACAGAGCATCAGATTGGGGAAGAGCAGTGTGGTTTCAGAGGTGGTAGAGGATGTGTGGATCAGGTGTTTGTTTTGAACAATGTATGTGAGAATTACAAAAACAGATGGATTTGTATGTATGTATTTGTATTTGTATTTATGGATCTGGAGAAGGCATATGATACGAGTTGATAGAGATGCTTTGTGGAAGGTATTAAGAGTATATGGTGTGGGAGGTAAGTTGCTAGAAGCAGTGAAAAGTTTCTATCAAGGATGTAAGGCATGTGTACGAGTAGGAAGAGAGGAAAGTGATTGGTTCCCAGTGAATGTTGGTTTGCAGCAGGGGAGTGTGATGTCTCCATGGTTGTTTATGGATGGGGTTGTTAGGAAGGTGAATGCAAGAGTTTTGGAGAGAGGGGCAAGTATGCAGTCTGTTGTGGATGAGAGGGCTTGGGAAGCGAGTCAGTTGTTTGCTGATGATACAGCGCTGGTGGCTGATTCGGGTGAGAAACTGCAGAAGTTGGTGACTCAGTTTGGTAAAGTTTGTGGAAGAAAGCTGAGAGTAAATGTGAATAAGAGCGAGGTTATTAGCTTCAGTAGGGTTGAGGGACAAATGAATTGGGAGGTAAGTTTGAATGAAGAAAAACTGGAGGAAGTGAGTGTTTTAGATATCTGGAAGTGGATTTAGCAGTGGATGGAACTATGGAAGCAGAAGTGCCTCACGGTGGGGAAGGGGGCGAAGGTTCTGGGAGCATTGAAGAATGTGTGGAAGGTGAGCACGTTATCACAAAGAGCAAAAATGGGTATGTTTGAAGGAATAGGGGTCCAACAATGTTATATGTCTGCGAGGCATGGGCTGTAGATAGGGTTGCGCGGAGTAGGGTGGATGTGTTGGAAATGAGATGTTTGAGGACAATATGTGGTGTGAGGTGGTTTGATCGAGTAAGTAATGAAAGGGTAAAAGAGATGTGTGGTAATAAAAAGAGTGTGGTTGAGAGAGCAGAAGATGGTGTATTGAAATGGTTTGGTCACATGGAGAGAATGAGTGAGGAAAGATTGACAAAGAGGTAGAGGGAACGAGAAGTGGGAGACCAAATTGGAGGTGGAAGGATGGACTGAAAAAAGATTTTGAGCGATTGGGGCCTGAACATACAGGAGGGTGAAAGGCGTGCAAGGAATAAAGTGAATTGGAACGATGTGGTATACCGGGGTCGATGTGCTGTCAATGGGTTGAACCAGAGCATGTGAAGCATCTGGGGTAAAGCATGGAAAATTTAATGAGGCCTGGATGTGGAAAGGGAGCTGTGGTTTTGGCGCATTACACATGATAGCTAGTCTGAGTGTGGACGAATGCGGCCTTTATTGTCCTCTCCTAGCACTACCTCGTGCACACGCAGGGAGGGGGGGGGGTGTCATTTCATGTGTGGCAGGGTGGTGGTGGGAATGGATGAAGGCAGCATGCATGAATATGTACATGTGTATATGTGTATCTGTTTCCCCTTTTAGAAAATTAAAATACAAGGAGGGGAGGGTTTCTAGCCCCCCGATCCCATCCCCTTTAGTCGCCTTCTATGACACGTGAGGAATGCATGGGCAGTATTCTTTCTCCCCTATCCCCAGGGGATACACTGTATACAATTCATAGTCTGCCTTTATTCATTCCCATCGCCACCCCGCCACACATGGAATAACAACCCCCTCCCCCCTCATGTGTGCGAGTTAGCACGAGGAAAAGACAAAAAAGGCCACATTTGTTCACACTCAGTCTCTAGCTGTCATGTATATATATATATATATATATATATATATATATATATTTTTTTTTTTTTTTTTTTTTATACTTTGTCGCTGTCTCCCGCGTTTGCGAGGTAGCGCAAGGAAACAGACGAAAGAAATGGCCCAACCCCCCCCCCCCATACACATGTACATACACACGTCCACACACGCAAATATACATACCTACACAGCTTTCCATGGTTTACCCCAGACGCTTCACATGCCTTGATTCAATCCACTGACAGCACGTCAACCCCTGTATACCACATCGCTCCAATTCACTCTATTCCTTGCCCTCCTTTCACCCTCCTGCATGTTCAGGCCCCGATCACACAAAATCTTTTTCACTCCATCTTTCCACCTCCAATTTGGTCTCCCTCTTCTCCTCGTTCCCTCCACCTCCGACACATATATCCTCTTGGTCAATCTTTCCTCACTCATTCTCTCCATGTGCCCAAACCATTTCAAAACACCCTCTTCTGCTCTCTCAACCACGCTCTTTTTATTTCCACACATCTCTCTTACCCTTACGTTACTTACTCGATCAAACCACCTCACACCACACATTTTCCTCAAACATCTCATTTCCAGCACATCCATCCTCCTGCGCACATCTCTATCCATAGCCCACGCCTCGCAACCATACAACATTGTTGGTACCACTATTCCTTCAAACATACCCATTTTTGCTTTCCGAGATAATGTTCTCGACTTCCACACATTTTTCAAGGCTCCCAAAATTTTCGCCCCCTCCCCCACCCTATGATCCACTTCCGCTTCCATGGTTCCATCCGCTGACAGATCCACTCCCAGATATCTAAAACACTTCACTTCCTCCAGTTTTTCTCCATTCAAACTCACCTCCCAATTGACTTGACCCTCACCCCTACTGTACCTAATAACCTTGCTCTTATTCACATTTACTCTTAACTTTCTTCTTCCACACACTTTACCAAACTCAGTCACCAGCTTCTGCAGTTTCTCACATGAATCAGCCACCAGCGCTGTATCATCAGCGAACAACAACTGACTCACTTCCCAAGCTCTCTCATCCCCAACAGACTTCATACTTGCCCCTCTTTCCAGGACTCTTGCATTTACCTCCCTAACAACCCCATCCATAAACAAATTAAACAACCATGGAGACATCACACACCCCTGCCGCAAACCTACATTCACTGAGAACCAATCACTTTCCTCTCTTCCTACACGTACACATGCCTTACATCCTCGATAAAAACTTTTCACTGCTTCTATATATATATATATATATATATATATATATATATATATATATATATATATATATATCCCTGGGGATGGGGAGAAAGAATACTTCCCATGTATTCCCTGCGTGTCGTAGAAGGCGACTAAAAGGGGAGGGAGCGGGGGGCTGGAAATCCTCCCCTCTCGTTTTTTTTTTTTTAATTTTCCAAAAGAAGGAACAGAGAAGGGGGCCAGGTGAGGATATTCCCTCAAAGGCCCAGTCCTCTGTTCTTAACGCTACATTGCTAATGCGGGAAATGGCGAATAGTTTGAAAGAAAAGATATATATATATATATATATATATATATATCCCTGGGGATACTGAAGAAAGAATACTTCCCACGTATTCCCTGCGTGTCGTAGAAGGCGACTAAAAGGGGAGGGAGCGGGGGGCTGGAAATCCTCCCCTCGTTTTTTTTTAATTTTCCAAAAGAAGGAACAGAGAAGGGGGCCAGGTGAGGATGTTCCCTCAGAGGCCCAGTCCTCTGTTCTTAACGCTACCTTGCTGATGCGGGAAATGGCGAATAGTTTGAAAAAAAAAAAATATATATATATATATATATATATATATATATATATATATATATATATTTTTTTTTTTTTTTTTTTTTTTTTTTTTTTACTTTGTCGCTGTCTCCCGCGTTTGCGAGGTAGCGCAAGGAAACAGACGAAAGAAATGGCCCAACCCCCCCCCCCATACACATGTACATACACACGTCCACACACGCAAATATACATACCTACACAGCTTTCCATGGTTTACCCCAGACGCTTCACATGCCTTGCTTCAATCCACTGACAGCACGTCAACCCCTGTATACCACATGACTCCAATTCACTCTATTTCTTGCCCTCCTTTCACCCTCCTGCATGTTCAGGCCCCGATCACACAAAATCTTTTTCACTCCATCTTTCCACCTCCAATTTGGTCTCCCTCTTCTCCTCGTTCCCTCCACCTCTGACACATATATATCCTCTTGGTCAATCTCTCCTCACTCATTCTCTCCATGTGCCCAAACCATTTCAAAACACCCTCTTCTGCTCTCTCAACCACACTCTTTTTATTTCCACACATCTCTCTTACCCTTACATTATTTACTCGATCAAACCACCTCACACCACATATTGTCCTCAAACATCTCATTTCCAGCACATCCACCCTCCTGCGCACAACTCTATCCATAGCCCACGCCTCGCAACCATACAACATTGTTGGAACCACTATTCCTTCAAACATACCCATTTTTGCTTTCCGTGATAATGTTCTCGACTTACAAACATTCTTCAAGACTCCCAGAATTTTTGCCCCCTCCCCCACCCTATGATTCCCTTCCGCTTCCATGTTTCCATCCGCTACCAGATCCACTCCCAGATATCTAAAACACTTTACTTCTTCCAGTTTTTCTCCATTCAAACTTCCCTCCCAATTGACTTGACCCTCAACCCTACTGTACCTAATAACCTTGCTCTTATTCACATTTACTCTCAACTTTCTTCTTTCACACACTTTACCAAACTCAGTCACCAGCTTCTGCAGTTTCTCACATGAATCAGCCACCAGTGCTGTATCATCAGTGAACAACAACTGACTCACTTCCCAAGCTCTCTCATCCACAACAGACTGCATACTTACCCCTCTTTCCAAAACTCTTGCATTCACCTCCCTAACAACCCCATCCATAAACAAATTAAACAACCATGGAGATATCACACACCCCTGCCACAAACCTACATTCACTGAGAACCAATCACTTTCCTCTCTTCCTACACGTACACATGCCTTACATCCTCGATAAAAACTTTTCACTGCCTCTAACAACTTGCCTCCCACACCATATAATCTTAATACCTTCCACAGAGCATCTCTATCAACTCTATCATATGCCTTCTCCAGATCCATAAATGCTACATACAAGTCCATTTGCTTTTCTAAGTATTTCTCACATATATTCTTCAAACAAACACCTGATTCACACATCCTCGACCACTTCTGAAACCACACTGCTCTTCCCCAATCTGATGCTCTGTACATGCCTTCACCCTCTCAATCAATACCATCCCATATAATTTACCAGGAATACTCAACAAACTTATACCTCTGTAATTTGAGCACTCACTCTTATCCTCTTTGCCTTTGTACAATGGCACTATGCAAGCATTCCGCCAATCCTCAGGCACCTCACCATGAATCATACATACATTAAATAACCTTACCAACCAGTCAACAATACAGTCACCCCCTTCTTTTAATAAATTCCACTGCAATACCATCCAAACCCGCTGCCTTGCCGGCTTTCATCTTCCGCAAAGCTTTTACTACCTCTTCTCTGTTTACCAAATCATTTTCCCTAACCCTCTCACTTTGCACACCACCTCGACCAAAACACCCTATATCTGCAACTCTATCATCAAACACATTCAACAAACCTTCCAAATACTAACTCCATCTCCTCCTCACATCACCACTCCTTGTTATCACCTCCCCATTAGCCCCCTTCACTGAAGTTCCCATTTGCTCCCTTGTCTTACGCACTTTATTTACCTCCTTCCAAAACATCTTTTTATTCTCCCTAATGATACTCTCTCACCCCAACTCTCATTTGCCCTCTTTTTCACCTCTTGCACCTTTCTCTTGACCTCCTGCCTCTTTCTTTTATAAATATATATATTTATTTTTATATTTATTTTATTATACTTTGTTGCTGTCTCCCGTGTAGCGAGGTAGCGCATGGAAACAGACGAAAGAATGGCCCAACCCACCCACATACACATGTACATACATACACATCCACACACGCACATATACATACCTATACATTTCAATGTATAAATATATATACATACACAGACATATACATATATACACATTTACATAATTCATACTGTCTGCCTTTATTCATTCCCATCACCACCCCGCCACACATGAAATAACAACCCCTTCCCCCAGCATGTGCGCAAGGTAGCGCTAGGAAAAGACAATAAATGCCACATTCGTACACACTCAGTCTCTAGCTGTCATGCATATATATATATATATATATATATATATATATATATATATATATGATACAGCGCTGGTGGCTGATTCATGTGAGAAACTGCAGAAGCTGGTGACTGAGTTTGGTAAAGTGTGTGGAAGAAGAAAGTTAAGAGTAAATGTGAATAAGAGCAAGGTTATTAGGTACAGTAGGGTTGAGGGTCAAGTCAATTGGGAGGTGAGTTTGAATGGAGAAAAACTGGAGGAAGTGAAGTGTTTTAGATATCTGGGAGTGGATCTGGCAGCGGATGGAACCATGGAAGCGGAAGTGGATCATAGGGTGGGGGAGGGGGCGAAAATTCTGGGGGGCCTTGAAGAATGTGTGGAAGTCGAGAACATTATCTCGGAAAGCAAAAATGGGTATGTTTGAAGGAATAGTGGTTCCAACAATGTTGTATGGTTGCGAGGCGTGGGCTATGGATAGAGTTGTGCGCAGGAGGATGGATGTGCTGGAAATGAGATGTTTGAGGACAATGTGTGGTGTGAGGTGGTTTGATCGAGTGAGTAACGTAAGGGTAAGAGAGATGTGTGGAAATAAAAAGAGCGTGGTTGAGAGAGCAGAAGAGGGTGTTTTGAAGTGATTTGGGCACATGGAGAGAATGAGTGAGGAAAGATTGACCAAGAGGATATATGTGTCGGAGGTGGAGGGAACGAGGAGAAGAGGGAGACCAAATTGGAGGTGGAAAGATGGAGTGAAAAAGATTTTGTGTGATCGGGGCCTGAACATGCAGGAGGGTGAAAGGAGGGCAAGGAATAGAGTGAATTGGAGCGATGTGGTATACCGGGGTTGACGTGCTGTCAGCGGATTGAATCAAGGCATGTGAAGCGTCTGGGGTAAACCATGGAAAGCTGTGTAGGTATGTATATTTGCGTGTGTGGACGTATGTATATACATGTGTATGGGGGGGGGTTGGGCCATTTCTTTCGTCTGTTTCCTTGCGCTACTTCGCAAACGCGGGAGACAGCGACAAAGTATAAAAAAAAAAAAATATATATATATATATATATATATATATATATATATATATATATATATATATATATATATATATATATATATATTGTTTCCCATTTTAGAAAAACTGGAGGAAGTAAAGTATTTTAGATATCTGGGAGTGGATCTGGCAGCGGATGGAATCATGGAAGTGGAAGTGGATCATAGGGTGGGGGAGGGGGTGAAAATCCTGGAAGCCTTGAAGAATGTGTGGAAGTCAAGAACATTATCTCGGAAAGCAAAAATGGGTATGTTTGAAGGAATAGTGGTTCCAACAATGTTGTATGGTTGAGAGGCGTGGGCTATGGATAGAGTTGTGCGCAGGAGGGTGGATGTGCTGGAAATGAGATGTTTGAGGACAATGTGTGGTGTGAGGTGGTTTGATCGAGTAAGTAACGTAAGGGTAAGAGAGATGTGTGTAAATAAAAAGAGCGTGGTTGAGAGAGCAGAAGAGGGTGTTTTGAAATGGTTTGGGCACATGGAGAGAATGAGTGAGGAAAGATTGACCAAGAGGATATATGTGTCGGAGGTGGAGGGAATGAGGAGAAGTGGGAGACCAAATTGGAGGTGGAAAGATGGAGTGAAAAAGATTTTGTGTGATCGGGGCCTGAACATGCAGGAGGGTGAAAGGAGGGCAAGGAATAGAGTGAATTGGATTGATGTGGTATACCGGGGTTGACGTGCTGTCAGTGGATTGAATCAGGGCATGTGAAGCGTCTGGGGTAAACCATGGAAAGCTGTGTAGGTGTGTATATTTGCGTGTGTGGATGTGTATGCATATACATGTGTATGGGGGTGGGTTGGGCCATTTCTTTTGTCTGTTTCCTTGCGATACCTCGCAAACGCGGGAGACCGACAAAAAAAAAAAATTATATATATATATATATATATATATATATATATATATATATATATATATATATATATATACTTGTAGACGTTTGATAAAAAGATGGTTGTGAATGAGAAAAACCAGATTTGGAAGTACATTTTGGAGTGCAAAGTATATTGAAAAAATATTACTTTAAATATTTTGGTAAATTAATGCAGGGAATGGCAAACATGTTAAAAAATGTAGCATGTATTCTAGAGATACTGCCAAGAGATGAAGGACGGTGAATTCAACATGAAAAAAAGAAAATTAAGAAATGACCCATTTAGTGATACACAATGTGAGGGTGGCATGAATATAAGAAAAGTAGAACACACACATACACAAATACTGTGACATTATTCAGATGTAATGAGTTGGCTGGAGAATGAAAAGGAGACTCAGGAATAAAACCTTAGGTAATAAGTGCATTAGGGTGATGAAAGCACGGATGAGGGATAATTTGTAGTAAAGGTATCTGGATGGGATTCTATGTGAGATGCCCTGCACTGAAAATAGTAAAGAAATATAAAAATGCTAATAGACAGATACCTAGATATCATGAATACAGGAATGAGGTGCTCACAGACATAGATACCCTGCACATAGAATATCCTGTACTGCATACAAAAAGTGGAGTATTATATGCAGGTAAACATGGATATTATCCACATGGGAGTACATACAACAGATATAAATACTGATATACAACAGGATTACTACCTTGTATGAAGTACAGGTTACAGAGGACAAGGTTCTGACAAATATGGATACCGTTTAAACAGCAATATATACTGAATGCAGGATGTACAGTACAAACAGAAAATTGAATACCTTTTCTGAAATCCTTAAACTTCAAAATTCCATGGTCCAATGGATTCAAAATTACTGCTATTTGGTGCATGAGTTTCCAATAAGTAATTTCAGTATATGTTTATCAAATGTCCTATAAAGTACACATATATATGTGATTTTTTTTTTTTTTTTTTTTTTATACCTCGTCGCTGTCTCCCGCGTTTGCGAGGTAGCGCAAGGAAACAGACGAAAGAAATGGCCCAAATGTGATATATGCATATAACATTTAGAACCTGCATTAGGTATGCAAAAACACTATGTTAAGGGTACAATATGATCAGACTGCAATCTGTGACCCACAGAGCAACAATATTTCTTAAACCCATAAAAATTCCTCACATTGCTTGCTTGTAGAGATTACAGACCCATGATATTTTGCCTGTATAAACTGTTGAGAAACAGGATTACTGGCTATTTGGAATAATCTGCAGTAAATGATGCGAAATATATGATGCTGACAAATATAGATATGTGTATTGTCTAATTGCATCATCCAGCAATAAATTAAGTAAATGGAAAATATAATGCTGATGGATATGGATACTAATATCTGCATCATTCAGCTCTGAATACAGTATGTGGATGATAAGATGCAGACATAGATTATGTCAGTGTAGGGTCCTTCTGAGAGCAAGCAAACAAGGTGGAATATAAGATGCTGGAAGATGTGGAAACTTTACTAACCCTATAATTCATCATTCATTAAGACTGAGACTTGATCAAGCCTTTAATACATCACAGGGTCAAGATATATCACAGATATATATTGCATATTCAGATTAACTTAGATGAACTCCCTCTGGAATTTTCTTTACTTGACAGAAGGTGCGACAGGCCCATGAGCAATGCCCACACCATTTAAAAAAAATGCTGAGCAGCAACAAGGTTTATCACTGGAATTATCTGTTGCTGCAAAAGTTCAACAACAATGAAAGTAAAGTTATTTTTCACTGAAAATATACTGTATTTTCCAAACAAGAACCAAAATCAATTTCCTCCAAAATAAAGACCTAAAGGAAGTTTTGACAGCAAGGATGTGTATAGTACTGAAAGTTCCCACAATTAAAGATTTTGTTTTATAAATAAACACCATGAACCCACCAGCATGCAAATCTCAATAATCATGCAACAGACAGAAGTAGTTGTACTGCAGAGCCATATTCTGTTAATCAAACTTGTATATCAGACAACAGCAAAGAATATACTATTTGTATGTTGAAAACTAATCTTCATATACAGTACAATTCAGTTATAAGCTCTAGAAAGACTTGATTTACAGAATGGCTTTGATAACATAAAAAAAGGATTTCTAAAACCCTTAAAAAAGGAACACATTACTCACCAGTGCTGGGTCCAAGGAGGAGGGAAGACTAGAGTTAGAACAAGAGTGTGGGGGGAGGTTATCCATGGGTGGGTGTTCACCACCACTACTAGCATCTCCCATGTCACTCCCTGGCCCACTCTCTAATCCCCAGTCCTCCTCCTCCTCTTCTACAGAGATGTCTTCTTTAACAACCTGTGTAGACATAATTCATAAACAGATGACTTTGTACAATAGTGATTTATTTCCCTCTAATATCTATTGTCATATATTACAATATCTATTAACTCAATATTTTCCTTTATCTGTAACAGAAATGAAATTGTGTTCATTAATAATTGATTCAGGTGTGTTAAAATTAACATAAGAAATTTAATATGACGTGAAATGTCGATAAAACAAACACATGTTCACAGACTTACCACTTCATCTTCTAGTTTCTCAGAAACTGGTCTCCAAGATGGACCTGGCACAGGATCAGATTCATCACGAGTCTTTTCTTGACAATTAACTTCCGAAGGAGCTAAGAGTAACGGAGAACGAGGTGGTTGTGGTGTATGTGGAGGCTGAGGTGTGCTTGATATACTTTTATGTTCATCAGGTGAATTTTCTTTGTTCCCATGATGAGGTTGATCCGGGGAAACAGAGTGAGGAACACACTCATTCTGTATGTTATCTGACTGTGACACAGAAGATGAGGATGATTTTTGTGACAAGTCATATGGACTGTTGGGTTCTTGGGGTGACAAATTACTATACATAAGGCTAAGACCAGCAGACACATAGTCTGGGTCTCGTACTCTTTTTCTCTTTGGTGGTGGGCTAGATGAAGGTTCTGGAGGTGGTCTGGGGGTTGGGACCTCTCTAGATGATCGGTCAGCTTTTCTAAGTTGGATGGGATCATCTGGGACGGCTAGACCCTTGACCTGCAGTCCTTCTGCAGTTTTAATTAGTGACGCTAGATTGTGATGGGGCACATTAACCTCTCCTCGGTACATAAAATCTAATAATGCCTCCAAGTCTCTAGCAGACACATCTTTCATAAATACTATGGGATGTTTGCAAGGATTTTTTGTAAACATTTCTTTAAAGTAATCACTACATGTTGATAGCACAAATTTGTGAGCTGGATACTGCTTCCCACCACACGCTAGTGTCACATCGATGAATACTTCCTGGAAAGAAAAATAAAATTGAAAACTATTCAAAAAGCTGTGAAAAAATATGCTCCACTTAATATCAAAGGATCTATAAATGAATATCATGTAATGTTACCTTAGATTTTTCAATATTCTTTTACTATTTCCATCTACTAGTTATGAAAAATTATTTTTTCTATCCAATTACAGTTATAGGTCAGAACACATGTCTAATCTTTTTAAAGAATGATGGAATTCAAAATTTTATCATAACATTAATGTTAATGCTGATCACAACAGCTTAAAAAGAGCTTAATCTGTGAAATCATATTGCTTACTATCAGTGTTTAGACATGTGAAGTAGCTGCTTTCCAGTTGAAAAATTATCATGTTGAAAAATGAGAATGGCATGAATAAGCAAGATGGAAAAAAATTGGCATCACCACAAAATAAGATTATATAGAATAAAAATAATTGTATTGGATGGAGATTAGGTAAAGTTGTTTTAATGAATTACTGTCAGTGTAATAAATTACTTATATTACTCTTGAAGAGAGGAAAAGAGGAAGACTTCATAATTCATTCCTTCTTTGTACAAATAATAGCTAAGAAAATGAAAACTTTAAAACGATTTGTGTTTAACGGCCCTCAATAGTGTTTATAATTTAGAAAAATAAAAGGCTGACACCAACCCTCATTCCTACAATATGAGACCGATATTTTCTGCATTTCTGTTTGGTACTGAAGAAATGAAATTCACTGAGTTATTACAAAAATAAAGAGTGTGAAGGAAATTCTGCACTGATAAACCTCTTTTACAAGTAGAATATACATTTTTCTCATGGTGCCTTTGAAATCACATAAATCATATAAGTAACTTTTTTCTATAGTACCTGTAGCTGAAATTGCCCAGAAAAAAAAAAAAGCATCTCATAACTTTGGTACTGAGATTCACTGATGAGACTTTTGTGAACTGATGCCATAAAAGAATGATCATATTCGGCAAAATATATAATTTTTGACCACCAAGAGTTCTGAGATCCACTGCTAAAAAAATGGACATCAACTGATGCATCATTTCCTGTATTTACAGCAGGGTGATGTACAAGATCTTTCGCAAACATTTTAGATTGAAAATCAAGACCAAGCAAAAAATATGGAAATGTGTTTATATGCATGTGAAGCAGACAACGCTTGCTAGTAATACAGTACAGAAAGAATGGGTGAAAATGTAGACTTGCCCCATTCAGTATATAAAAGGGAAAAAGCTGAAGAGGGGAATAAAAATGTTAGATACCTTAGAGAAAACATTAAATGAGAAATGGCTTAATGCCATGATCTGAAGGAAAGAATACTTGGTACACTATTAAACTAAGAGAGAGAGAGAGAGTACCTATGATGAGATTTTACTTAAACGGCAAGGCTAGCACATAGCACTTACCATGTCTTGCTTGATAAATAATGCTGTTCCTACCTGCAACACATCTGTTATATCATTATCAATTCTATGTTCATCTGGGACTGATTTCAATCATGTCAACCAAATGTTTATATAGCTGTTCTATACATGTTTCTCATTTCTATCTGAGCTTCCTTGCTGGGCTCTCTTACACTTGTCTGATATATTGTTATGTTCATGGTATGCTTGCAGATTTGAAAACTCTGAATCTTCCTTAGTGAGAGTCTTAAGGTTTGATTGATTTTCATTTTATGCCATATTACCTTGCGTATGTTAACATATATCTCTCTCATCTTTCTAGGCTATGTTGCAGTTCTTCTAACCTTTTCTTGGTAATTGATAAGTTAATCCATTTGATTTTGCTTAGGAAGTGCTTCCTATTTCTCTCAATTTATTTTCGTATGTTCTGCTTGTAACAATCTAACACACCAGTATTCAATTCTGCTTCATCTTTGTTCGTTAAACATCTTTATCATTAGTTTTCTGTCTTTTGTGGTCAAAGTTCTGTACATTACACCACACATTGCTTGACTTATTGATGCTGTTTCCTCAAAAAGTTCTCTGAATTGTAGTTTTTCATTTAAAATGATATCCAAACCTTTTACAAATGTTTCATTTTCTATTGCTCACACTGTTAGGCCTTCATACAGTGTCATTGAAGTATTTTTTACTTATTTCATAATTAATTTACTCAAATTCATCTTTGTTATTTTCTGTCAGGTTTACTTCTACCCGTTTGTATGATGTCTTAGTCTTTTTGCACCTCATTTGATTGGCTTCTGATCCAATCATTCTACTTACTTAGGGGTCATAAGAAAAGCTCCTTAAAATGCTTTCCTTGATCCAATCATTCTACTTACTTAGGGGTCATAAGAAAAGCTCCTTAAAATGCTTTCCTTTACCTTTCTGTTGATGGTTGATCTGATGTCATTACTATGAACAGTGATGATACTGTCACTATTCCTTGTGGTATCTTAGACAGACCAGCTTCATCAGACATGGTTCCCTTTGCTACTGCTTTGAACTTTTTCATCATTAAAAACTCTTTAATCCTTCTTCCTATCTTACCCTTAATGTTTTGTTTAGCTACTTTTTCTGATAAAATTTCATGGTTTAATTTGTCAAATGCCTTTGCAAAATTAGGGAAAGTGTCCATTCTCTCTCCTTGCATTACACTTTCATGTTCTTTTTCTTATACACGTCACTGTAATGAGCAAATAATTAGGTTTGCCTGCCTTTTCTTCATACAGATTCATATTGGTCTTCCTTTGTGCAGCTGATCTAGATCAGATGTTCTAATTTGTGTCTTTTTATCACATATGAAGTTGATTTAATAGGCCTGTACTGCTTTAGCTATTAGCTTGGATCCTCCTTTGTAAAATGTTACATAAGCCATTTTGTGAAATACAATGTTGCCTTCATCTAGAATTTGCCACATCAATAGCATTATTGGTTTTACAATTACTGCTTTTAGTCTCTTTGAGGAATAGGTCTGGGATTCCACATGGACCTAGAGCTGATTTTCTCTGAGCTAATCAATTGTCCTGAGTACACCATTTTCCAACATCTCAATATCTGAGTGCAATTTCATCACGTTTGTTAAACAATTCATCATTTAATCTTTTGCTGCATTTGGAGCTAAATGCAGATTTGCATTGTTCACGTAACATCTTGCATTTTTGCAGAGGGTTAATTTCATACTTTTCTACCACATTATTGGATCCAAGCTGATTTCTTACCATTATCTTTGTTTACATATATGAATAGTAACTCAGGGTTCCCTTCCATGTTCTACATAACTCTCTTCATTCACTCTTTGTTCTCTTCAATGGGATTTCATTATTTCCATATCTGCATCCTTTATTTTCTCATCAAGCTCTTTTATTCTTGCTGCCCTTGATGCTTACCTCTTCTTTTTTCCGTGATCTATTCATTCATTGTTTGCTCTTTGTATCTTCTATCTGGTACTGTCTTTCTTTTTGTTCTAATTAGTTCACTGATTAATTGTAATATATTCTCATAGTATATTTTCATATATGTCACTAGATTATTGCTTTTGATGATCTCATTCCAAGTTTTGCTTAAAATCCTTTCAATCCAGAATCTGATTTGTCATGGTGAATACTATTACATAACCTCTTGTTGTCCCTGGCTGATGTTCACATTCATTTACTTCAGCACTGTACACTTTAATGATTTCTATGATATTTCTATGATGTGTGGAAATAAAAAGAGTGTGGTTGAGAAAGCAGAGAAGGGTGTGTTGAAATGGTTTGGTCATATGGTTAGAATGAGTGAGGAAAGATTGACAAAGAGGATATATGTCTCAGAGGTGGAGGGAACAAGTAAGAGTGGGAGACCAAATGGGAGGTGGAAGGATGGAGTGGAAAAGAATTTCAGTGATCGGGGCTTGAACATACAGAAGGGTGGGCGGCATGCAAGGAATAGAGAGAATGGGAATGATGTGGTATATTGGGTTTGATGTGCTGTCAATGGACTGAACCAGGGCATGTGAAACATCTGGGGTAAACCATGGGAAAGGTCTATGGGGCCTGGATGTGGCTAGGGAGCTGTGGTTTTGGTGCATTACACATGACAGCTAGAGACTAAGTGTGAACGAATGTGGCCTTTTTTGTCTGTTTTCCTGGTGCTACCTAAGCAGGGAGTAGTGATGCAATTTCCTGAGAGACGGGTTAGCAACAGGAATGGATAAAGGCAAGCAAGTATGAATTTTATTCAAAACAGCCAATTTCCCCAAGCATTTTAGATAACAGAGGTTTTACTATATTTTGAATTTTCTCTTGTTCAGAAACTCTTACATCCATCATCCTATTTTATATAATGTCTGATATTTTGTTTAACTGTTTTCCCTTGTAAGATTCTGTATTTTACCTTGTCAAAAGCCCTTGCAAAACTGACAATGACAGCATCTATCTCTTTCCTTGCATTAAACAGCTAATAATTGGATCTGCATACTTTTTTCTGGTATAAATCCATGTTGAACTTCGTTTATGTAGCTGTTCTTGACAGAAGGTTCTTATGTGTCTTTTTATCACTCTTTCAGACTTTTGTTATATGAGAAGCCAAGCTATCTGGCCTGTTTTGCTTAGTATTAGCTCGGAACCCCCTTCAAGTACTGGTCTTACATATGGTATTTTGTGAAAGTCTGCAGTTTTGCTTTCATCCAGACTTTGACTCATCAGTAATGTCAATGGCTTCACTATTGCCGTTTTTGTCTCCTAAAGGATGATGGTTGGAATTCCACTTAGTCCTAGGGCAGAATTTTCTTTGAGCTGATCAACTGCTCTGATTATATCATCTTCCTATATCTCAATATCTATGGGTGCATTTTTATAATGCTGGTCAAATAGTACATCTATTAATATCTTATTGCATTTTAAGCTAAAAACTCATTTGCATTGTTTAATTAACATACTGCACATTTTCTTAGAGTCAATATCATACTCGTATCCCACTTTAAAGGATCCAATCTCTGATTTCTTGATTTTTGCTTTGTTGAGTTATGTGATCAGTATCTTGTGGTTCCTGTCATTTTTTGTATAACAATCTATTGATTCATTCTCAGTTCTCATCCGTTATTTCATTATTCCACACCTGCATATTTAATTTTCTCATCGAGTTTTTATTCTTACCTCTCTCATTGCTAACCTTTTTTTCTTTTTTGCATCATCTATTAATTCACTGTTTTGCCCTCCTGGTATCTTCCATTGTATACTGTCATTTTTCAGTCCTTGTATACTGTCTATTATTAGTCCACTGATTATAAAAATTTTTGTCTAATTTTCTATTGGTATATTTTCTTGCTTGTTGCTAGATTATTGTCTTTGAAGATCTTGTTTCTTCATGCATGATTGGAGTGGGTGAGGAATTGGAGATATTTAGGGAAACAGTGATGGCATGCGCAAGAAATACATGTGGCGTGAGAAAGGTGAGAAGTGGGCAAATTAGAAATGGTAGTGAGTGAGTGGGATGAAGAGGTAAAGTTGTTTGTGAAAGAGAAAAGAGAGGCATTAGGTCAATACAAGGAAGGAGTGCAAATGACTGGAGGATGTATGAGAGAAAGTGGCAGGTCAAGAGGAAAGTGCAAGGGTTGAAAAGAGAGCAAATAAGAGTTGGGGTGAGAGAGTATCAATAAACTTTAGAGAGAATAGAAAAGATGTTTTGGAAGGAGTTAAATAATATGCAAAAGACAAGAGAACAAATGGGAACATTGGTGAAGGGGGAAAGGGGGGATCGAAATAACAGGCAGTGATGGAGTGAGTATTTTGAAGGATTGATGAATGTGTTTGGTGATAGAGTAGCAGATGTAGGGTATTTTGGTTGAGGTGGTGTAAAAAGTGAGAGTCAGGGAGAGTGGTTTGGTGAAAAGAGATGAGGTGGTAAAACCCTTGTGGAACATGAAATCTGGCAAAGTGGCAGGAGTGGATGGTAATGCAGTTGAATTTATTAAGAAAGGGGTGACTGTGTTATTAATTGGTTGGCAACAATATTCAATGTATGTATAGATCATGGTGAAGTACCTGAGGATTGGCGGAATGCATGTATAGAGCCATTGTATAAAGGTAAAGGGGATAAAGGTGAGTGCTCTAACTCCAGAGCCATAAGTTTGTTGAGTATACCAGGAAAATTGTATGATAGAGTATTGATTGAGAGGGTGAAGGCATATAGAGAGCATCAGTTTATAGAGGAGCAGCATGGTTTCAGAAGTGGTAAAGGATGTGTGAATCAGGTGTTATTTTGAAGACTGTAAGTGAGAAATACTTAGAAAAACAGATAGATTTGTATGTGGCATTTATATTTATGGATCTGGAGAAAGCATATGATAGGGTTGATAGAGTTACTCTGTGGAAGGGTATATGGTGTGAGAGGTAAGTTGCTAGTATCAGTGAAAAGTTTTTATCAAAGGTGTAAGGCATGTGTATGAGTAGGAAGATAGGAGAGTGATTGGTTCCCTATGAAGGTTGCTCTGTGGCAGGGGTGTGTGATGTCATCATGGTTGTTTAATTTGTTTATGGATAGGGTGGTTAGGGAGGTAAATGCAAGGGTTTTGGAGAGGGGGTGAGTATGCAGTCCACTGGGGGTGAGAGGGCTTGGGAAAAGAGTCAATTGTTGTTTGCCAATGATACAGCACTGGAGTCAGATTTGAGGGAGAAACTGCAGAAGTTGATGACTGAGTTTGGAAAATGAGTGAAACGAGAAAATTGAGAGTAAATGTAAATAAGAGCAAGGTTATTAGGTTCAGTAGGGTTGAGGGACAAGTTAGTTGGGATGATAGTTTGAATGGAAAAAAATTGGAGAAAGTGAGGTGTTTTACATCTCTGGGAATGAATTTGGCAGTGAATGAAACCATGGAAATGGAAGTGAGTCATAGGGTGGGTGAGGGGGCAAAGGTTCTGGGAGCATTGAAGAATGTGAAAAGAGAGAATGTTATCTCGGAGAGCAAAAATGGGTATGCTTGAAGGAATAGTAGTTGCAACAATATTACATGGTTGCGAAGCATAGACTATACATAGGGTTGCATGGAGGAGGGTGGATGCATTGGAAATGAAATGTTTGAGGACAACAGGTGGTGTGAGGTGGTTTGATCAAGTAAGTAATGAAAGAGTAAGGGAGATGTGTGGTAATTATTAAGTGAGGTTGAGAGAAGGGAAAAGACTATTCGAATACTATGTACTCGAATACCCTTCGTCTCACATTGGTGAGCAACGGGGTCTACACCGGTCATTTCCCATCAGGCTCACACAGCCAGCAGATAGCATTTTACTGAACCTACCTGTACAACGCGGAGGTATATGAATACGAACAAAGTGAATATGAATGCTCACCTTCATAGAACATACATATACCTCCGCATAGTACAGTTAGGTTCGGTAAAATGCTATCTGCTGGCTGCGTGAGCCTGATGGGAAATGACCAGTGTAGACCCCGTTGCTCACCAACATGTGACAATGGGGTATTCAAGTACAAAGTATTTCAATAGTCATTTCCCTATTAGGGGCGATCATAGCCTAGTGGTAGGGCTCCCACCTGTTGAACAGGGGTCCTGGGTTCAATCCTGGCTGTTGGAGGTTTGTATGTTCTATGAAGGTGCGCGTTCATATGCATTTTGTTCATAAATATATGTATGTGTTAGTATGTAAATATGTATATGCTGATATGTATATGTATGTGCATGTATGTATATATGTTTATATGAGTGGCTGGGTCTTTCTTCTTCTGTTTCTTGGTGCTGCCTCGCTAATGTGGGAAATAGCGATTGAGTATAATAAATAAATAAATAAATAATCTGTATTATTTTTCAAGGATAAATTATTGCTTTCTTTGTCCCCAACTATTTTGGGGGCATTGTGTATTCACTTATTTTGTTGTTCAATTTTTCTAATTCTGAGCTAGTTCATTCTTGAATTTCCAAGATGCTGTCTGTCTCAATCATGTATTTTCACTGCTGTTCTATTCTCATTTCTGTCAGGATTTTCCATTTTTTTGTTTCTAATATAATGAAAGAAAAAGACAAAGAATAAATTGAACATCCTTCTCAGGAGTAATTTTTAAAGGTGGTACACTCTAAGTCAACATATGTTACATATTTCACAAATGCTTTAAATATTTCTTTCAAGTTTTCCTTCTGCATAAACATACCTAAAAATAACTTAAAATAGATGCATTGTTTCATGAGGGTCAGCAAAGTAGTGCCTAACAGTGCACTATACTGTCCAATACATAATTCCAATCAATATCATGAATCCTGATACCGTATTGTTCACTGGTACAACAAAAACTACTTTGTTTTTGCACTCCTGACTAACTGATGTACATCTCTATATCGCTTCTTCAAAATAAAACCAAACGTTAATAACTTTCTTATTACATTCTTCTTCAGTCTTTACTTAACATGAGAGCTCTTACTCAAAATAAATTCATTAAAGCATCCATCAGTGTTCACAGTTCAAACAATTTGACAGTGTGCTAAGAAAATATACATATAAGACTTGTTTTATTTGCGTAAGTAGGCAAGACAACACTATCCATCAAAGGTGTTAATACAGTTCGTGTTTGAGAGTAACAATATATTGCTGAGGTATTACTCTCTAAAACAATGTATTGACAATTGAACATTCATGGGAATATGTAGAACAAAACAAATCAGTTAAAGTGTTCACAAACTTGATGGAAACAAACTATGAGTTAATCTTAAAGAACATACCTTTTTGCTGAAGTCTTCATTCACTCGAATGATAAAACCTTTGAGCATGAAAATAGCCCTTGCCTACCTCACCATTAATACCTTAGTTTGGGACTACATTATTTGTAAAAGTATTTTGTACTACCGTATTTGTGTATAAGTAAAGAATATAATCACCAACCAGTGTTTCATACAGAATGTAAAAGCACATCAGTGCTATCTCACCTGGTCCCTGAGTATTGTGAGGATATCTGCAAAAGTGGACTTGTGATTGTTCCACTTTAGTGACAGAAGCTCATCCGTCATCGTGTTTATTCTGGAAGAAAAATAGAGTTACATCAGTCAGATCATCCTTTACGGTTTAGATTTTTCCAGTTTTTAGACCAGCTTTAATCCATATTCTACAAGAATATGAAAACTGTAATATAAATCTGTAACACATCAGATGTTTTTGTCTTTCAACAGCAATTGTGAATTATACAGTACTAAGTTAGCGAATAAGACCACATAACATTACATAACATTGGTTCTCAGTGAATGTAGGTTTGCGGCAGGGGTGTGTGATGTCTCCATGGTTGTTTAATTTGTTTATGGATGGGGTTGTTAGGGAGGTGAATGCAAGAGTTTTGGAAAGAGGGGCAAGGATGAAGTCTGTTGGGGATGAGAGAGCTTGGGAAGTGAGTCAGTTGTTGTTCGCTGATGATACAGCGCTGGTGGCTGATTCATGTGAGAAACTGCAGAAGCTGGTGACTGAGTTTGGTAAAGTGTGTGAAAGAAGAAAGTTAAGAGTAAATGTGAATAAGAGCAAGGTTATTAGGTACAGTAGGGTTGAGGGTCAAGTCAATTGGGAGGTGAGTTTGAATGGAGAAAAACTGGAGGAAGTGAAGTGTTTTAGATATCTGGGAGTGGATCTGGCAGCGGATGGAAACATGGAAGCGGAAGTGGATCATAGGGTGGGGGAGGGGGCGAAAATTCTGGGAGCCTTGAAGAATGTGTGGAAGTCGAGAACATTATCTCGGAAAGCAAAAATGGGTATGTTTGAAGGAATAGTGGTTCCAACAATGTTGTATGGTTGCGAGGCGTGGACTATGGATAGAGTTGTGCGCAGGAGGATGGATGTGCTGGAAATGAGATGTTTGAGGACAATGTGTGGTGTGAGGTGGTTTGATCGAGTAAGTAACGTAAGGGTAAGAGAGATGTGTGGAAATAAAAAGAGCGTGGTTGAGAGAGCAGAAGAGGGTGTTTTGAAATGGTTTGGTCACATGGAGAGAATGAGTGAGGAAAGATTGACCAAGAGGATATATGTGTCGGAGGTGGAGGGAACGAGGAGAAGAGGGAGACCAAATTGGAGGTGGAAAGATGGAGTGAAAAAGATTTTGTGTGATCGGGGCCTGAACATGCAGGAGGGTGAAAGGAGGGCAAGGAATAGAGTGAATTGGAGCGATGTGGTATACCAGGGTTGACGTGCTGTCAGTGGATTGAATCAAGGCATGTGAAGCGTCTGGGGTAAACCATGGAGAGCTGTGTAGGTATGTATATTTGCGTGTGTGGACGTATGTATATACATGTGTATGGGGGTGGGTTGGGCCATTTCTTTCGTCTGTTTCCTTGCGCTACCTCGCAAACGCGGGAGACAGCAAAAAAAAAAAAAAAAAAAAAAACATTACACTACTCGAGATTATATATTACAGGGCAAATTAAGGGAAAAAGGAATAGTAATGGCACAGCAAATGATGTAAAGCACCATTCTCACAGCCTATTTTATAACCACCTTCAATGGTTAACTAGTGCTGACACCTTCAGTACTGTATTGTTGAAGTACATTCCTTAAAATCAGAGCATAGTTTAGATGTTTTTCTCACAATAATCATTATATTTGTATCTATAAATTAAACACAAGCAACTCTCTCATGGTATTCATGTGCTCCTGAGTGTATCATGAAATTTACCATCTTGGTGTTTACAAATGCTATTTAGCATATGAAGTATTGTATAAAAGTTTAGAGTTGGTTTTATTGCATATCACAAGCTTTTGCATGTGTAATTCATATCACTAGAGGCTGGGCCTCTCATCATATAGTTGGTACACTTGTCCAGCTTTGCCAACGTCCACCTGTTGCACCAGTGCCTCGTGGAAGTAGCTTGCATTTTCACATTGTTTTTTTACACATTTTTAGCACTGTTATCACAGTTTTAAATTGTAAAATCCATTTACATAACCATGAATATAGCATCTACATTGCAAGTACAGACATTCAGAAAGTGTAAATGCTCAACTGTAGGTGTCATGAAAGCCGTACATAAGATGAAATGTGGCAAAGCAGGTGGAGTGGATGGTATTGCCGTTGAATCTATTACGAAAGGGGGTTACTGTCTTGTTGATTGGTTGGTAAGATTTTCAATGTATGTATGGATATGGCAATATGCCAGAGGATAGGCAGAATACATATAAAGTGCCATTATATAAAGGCAAGGGGGAATAAAGTTGAGTGTTCAAATTAGAGGTATAAGTTTGTTGAGTGTACTTGGTAAACTGCATGGCAGGATATTGATTGAAAGGGTGATGGCAAGTACAGAGCATCAGATTGGGGAGGAGCAGTGTAGTTTCAGAAGTGGTAGAGGAGGTGTGAATCAGATGTTTGCTTAAAAGATATGTCAGAAATACAGAGAAACATGAATTTGTATGTGGCATTTATGGATCTGGAGATATATGACACAGTTAATGGAGATTCCTTGTAGATGGTCTTAAGAACATACAGTGTGGGACAAAAGTTACTCAAGCAGTGAGAAGTTTTTATCAAGGGTGTAAGGCATGTCTCTGAATTGGAAGAGAGTAAAGTGAATGGTTCCAAGTGAATGTTGGTCTAAGACAGGGGTGTGAGATGTCACCATGGTTGTTTACTTTGTTCATGGATGGGGAGGTAAGGGAGGGAAATGCAAGAGTCTTGGAGGGGTGAGTATGTGGCCTTTAGGGAATGGGAAGGCCTGGGAAGTGAGTCATTTGTTTGCTGATGCTACAGCACTAGTGGCAGATTCAAGTGTGATCAAGAGAGAAACTGCAAAGTTGGTGACTGAGTTTGGAAGAGTATGTGAAAGGAGGAAGTTGAAAGTAACTGTGAATTAAAGCAAGGTTTTTAGGCTTAGCAGGATTGAGGGACAAGTTAGTTAGGGTGTGAGTTTGAATGGAGAAAACTTGGAGGAAGTGAAGTGTTTCAGTAACCTGGGAGTGGATATGACAGCAAATGGAACCATGGGAATGGAAGTGAGTCATAGGGTGGTTGAGGGGGCAAAGGTTTTAGGAATGATGAAGAATGTGGAAAGAGAGAATGGTATCTGGGAGGGCAAAAATGGGTATGTTTGAAGGTCTAGTAATCTCACCCATATTATTATATGGATGCAAGGCATGGGCTATAGATAAGGCTGTGCAGAGGAGGGTGGATGTATTGGAAATGAAATGTTTGGGAACAATATGTGGTGTGAGGTGGTTTGATTAAGTAATGAAAGGATAAGAGATGAGGTGTGGTAATAAAAAGAGTGAGGGCTGAAGAGGGTGTGCTGAAATGGCCAGGAAATATGGAGAGAATGTGCGAGGAAAGGTTGACAAAGAGGATATATGTGTCAGAAGTGGAGGGGACATGGAGAATGGGAGACCAAATTCAATATGGAAAGAATGAGAGAAAATGATTTTGAGCAAATGGGGCCTGAACATGCTGGAGGGTGAACGGCATGCAAGGGATAGAGTAAATTGGAATGATGTGGTACAGTACGGTTGATGGGCTCTCAGTAGATTGAACTAGGGCACATGAAGCACCTAGGTTAAGCCATGGAAAGGTCTGTGGAGCCTGGATGTAGATAGGGAAGTGTGGTTTTGATGCAGTACACATGACAGCTAGAGTGGATGTGGCTTTTCTTTGTCTTTTCCTGATGCTGAAAATAGCGATCGAGCATGAAAAAATACTTGAATGAAATTCTAATATGTGTCAGCATAAACTTCTATGGTGTAGTGGTTAGCATTCCTGACCGTGACGCATTTATGGGCCATCCAGGGTTGAGCGCATAAGTTCAAATCCTGGTTGCAGCAGTCAGTCCACAGTCAACCGAGCTGTTCATCCACCAATATGGGTTGATCAATAAAATGGGAACTCCATCAAGGGGTGGTTAAGGCAAAAGAGTTTCCACTTATCCCTGTCCTTAAGTGCATCTCTCGCATACACAGTTCCATGCACTCTTCCACCATTTCTCTCCCTCCTGTATTCCTCCACCTTATTTGCCCATATCACAGGTGATCTTCCTCTCACACCAACCCCTTTAATTGTACTATCTTACACTCTCCTTGTAAACTCCCAGTCTTGCATTCTTTCCACATGCCCAAATCACCTCAAAGTATTGTGTTTCACTCATCCTACCACTCCACAATTTATTCCCTTTGCATCCCTTGCCAAACCACATCACTCATATACCCCTTCATTTCAATCTTCATTCCATCTAGTCAAACCACATGCTCTTCTCAAATAGCTTATTTCCACTGACTGGATTCTTGACATCTGTGATTCATTCCATGTCCATGTTTTGGCTGCATAAGTTAGGGTTGGGAAAACTATGCTCTCCCTTAATCCTCTCTTCACTTCCGTAATTACACCTCTACCCTTCATTATTCTATTAAGGGGCCCAATGATTCTTCTACCCTGTATTGCTCTCCCCCTTATCTCTACTTACATGTTACCAATCTTACCCAAGACAGCTCCTAAATACTTAAATTCTTTCACTTCTTCCCATCTTTCTCAGCCCATATCCAAAGCACAATTTAGTACACTTTCTTCTTTCACTCTGTATGGTTTTACAAAATCTATACTTTCACTGTTTCATACACCATTGCTTTACTTTTACTTGCATTTACCCTCAATCACCTATGCTTACACACATCATAAAACACACTTACAAACTTCTCCAACTCCTCTTCACTCTCAGCAAACAGCACAGTATCATCCGCAAACAGGCTTGCCACTATCCATCATATCTCACCACCACACTCCATCTCTGCACCCCTTTTCCTTAGCTTTGCTTTCATCTCTCTTACCACTCCATCCATATATATATATATATATATATATATATATATATATATATATATATATATATATATATATATATATATATATATTAAAAGCCACTGTGACATCACACAACCCTGCCTCACACCTACATGTATCCCAAAACTTTTGCTCAACTCTCCATCTACTCTTACACATGCATTTACTCCTCTATAGAAGGCTTTCAAACCATCCATCAGTTTGTCCCCCTGCACCATATATCCTTAACACATCCCATAAAGCGTTTCACTCAACTCTGTCATATGCTTTCTCCAGATCCACAAAAGCTGCATACAGCTTCTTACCTTTTGCTAAATACTTTTCCATGGTCATCTTTACAACAAAAATCTGATCCACACATCCTCTACCTTTCCTAAATCCCCTTGCTCTTCACTTATTCTGCATTAAGTCACTTTCATCACTATATCAATTAACATTCTTGAATTCACTTTTCCTGATATACTTAACTGAGTTATTCCCCTATAATTGCTACGTACAAGGAACAATAATAGCTTTCATCCAATCCACAGGCACAACCTGTTTTCTTGGTAAATCACATATCAGATATATCCACTCTATCACACTTTCTCCTCCATTCTTCAGCATTTCAGCCATAATCCCATCCACTCCAGGTGCATCTCCTACCTTCAGCCTCATTATTGCCCTTCTTACTTCCTTTTTTTGCTATAGGCCTTTGCTCTTGCATCCTGTTCCTTCCATCCTCCTTACCCATGCATTTAACAGCTGCTGCCTTCCCTTATCCCACATTCATGAGTTCATCAAAATACTCTTTCCATCTTCCTTTCATTTCCTCCTTTTGATTCAGCAACTCCCCTTCCTTACTTCTTACATTAACTTTTCCACACTTACATCCACCTCTTTTCTTTTTCACCTCCTTCCAGTATAGTTTCTTAGTATCCCCAAACTTTCACTTAACTTTCTAGCCCATTATCCCTTAGAAATGGCCATCCCCCCTTATTCATGTAGGCAAACAGTCCATTAATTCCAAAAATAAGTCTTGTGCCTCTCATTAAACAGTTCATTAATCTCTGAAGTTTCAGAAAGTATCCCCTGATACACTGTCAGTATTCTGTAATCATCACAATTAAAGATGTACCTTGTTTTCTGTTGCCACCCTGGGTGTCCCTAATAATTATCTAGAAAACATCTACACACTGTGGAATGCCAGTGTGCTTATTAATCCCCCTAGAAGTGTTATGCATGCCACTTCAGGATGGTCTATAATCTATATGACAAAACCTGACCAGTTTCATCTATCGTTCTTATTTCTACCTACACCCCAATAGCAAGATTCCTTAACAAGAATCGTGTCAAATATAGTCCACACCAGCTTTCTAAGTTGTATATAAACATGAACTCTGTTGGTGTTGTGTTGGTCAGCTAAAGATGATAGGTCTTTATTCAGGTGGGGAATAAGCTCAGTTCAAAGTCCTGTTATGTAATTTTGTGTGCCTTGCCCTTAGAGTTTTATTTTTGTAATATCTTGTGTTTCAGTATTTATGTGGGGCTGTAGCAGTGGCTGGTGATTGTTTCTATGATGATTATTAATTTGTATATCTATAACATCTAATGTAACGTGAATTAAGTTTTTAGCCCTCAAGGGGCTCTAATAATACCTGAAAATGGTCATTAGCCATGACTCTCTAATCAGTTCACAGAGTTAGCAATCTAGTGCTAAAGATCAGTTATCCACATAATGTAATAGGGTTTGTAAGGCTGATAGCGTTGGTAATCATATTATACTTTGGTTTTCCTTTTTTTTTCACCTTCATTTAAACTGGGCGACATCCCTTTTCAGTCTGTAAAGATGCATTACATCACAAGCAAATACAATTTGCACTGGGAAAGAATCCTAGTTACCCATACATTGTAACATGATGGAGGAAAGTACGACCTTAGTATGAATGCTCAGTGTGCCACAAGCAAGGTAGTGATAGTATTTGGGGAATTAATGATACTGACGATGATTCAGCAGATGAAATGTTTGCTCTGAGAACACTCCTCTATATATCAGTTATCCACTGGTGATGGTAGACAAAGATGGATGTGTTGAAAAGTCAAATGACCAGCAGTAAGCCAAGCACATGCAGAACACAAAGGTTAATTGTTTGTACAGCATAAATAAGATTAATTTACCCTATTTTTTTTTTACTTAACAATTCTTTATTAAAAGAAAAAAAAATATTTTTACGAATTTTTCAGACACCATCCATCCTGGGGACCCATCTAAATTTTCACGGTTGCATCCTTTAAGGATGATTATAATTGCAGAATACAACCAATTTGTTTTGTGAATTCCTTTTGAGGATTAGATAATTTTCATGGGATCAAGCCAACATTTAGTGTACCTTGTAGTACCATCCAACTCCTTTGTAAGAGAGGTACAATAATTGGTGGTCTCTCCAGAAGCACTCTGAATTGACTTTATCTTTTTTTTTTTCCAGAAATCAGAGTCCCATTGTTTTTAATGAATGACGTAATATATTAACATAATAATATACTTGTGAAAGAGCCTCATATATTTCTGTAGGAGCCCAGCTGAAAGAAATAGTCCCTGTGAACTGTGAACTACAGTGTAGCTCTGGCAAAAAGAAGTGAGAACACAATCATCATACCACATTCAGTTATATAGTTGAGGAGAATGCACTCTCCAGTGAACTCTAACCCTTTTTGACACAGTCCCCAACTACCTTGTAAGAACTTAAAAACTTAAAGGAAAGCACAAAGAGTTCAGAAAAAATAAAATGCAGCATGAAACAGCAATTAGGAACAAATGACACTCTTAAGAAAACCAGAAATGAGTGATCCTGACAGCTCCAGGTAATAATCATGATCATTTTGATGTTAGCAGGAAACCCATATGCTGCCTAGTTTTGATGAGGACAATCAAGAGGAATTTTCATGCAATCTGAGCATTTAACTGAGATTTTAAAATGGCCAGGTCAGTGTTGGATTATCCTCTTTCAGATGGTTTTGACTAGTCCAGCATGCTCAGTCTGTTTATTCATTCTTTATCATCAAGTTAAGGATTATCAATATGTTAAGACTGTATACTAATAGCTCAACATTATCACATTAAGTTTGGAAAGGAAAGTAGGGGTACAACCAGTTTTATATGAAGGACACTCATTCGTTAAGTAAAATGTACCTGTTGGCTCCAAGCCAATGAGTTTTAGCTGAGCAATTCAAGTAGGCCATGCCAAAAGAGGAGAGCCTGTATCTGGATGAAGAGGAAACCATTAAGCTGAATGAGACTACAACACTTATGATTTCATACAGACTCAACTAAGAAGGTTTAAGCACCAACAAAATGGATCCTCATGGGCAGGGTAGGCAACTGAATGCACGTCCAAGTCCACTAGTAAATAGAGGGAAGGGATGTTTCAAATCACAGCCACATAAATTCACTCAGTATGGGAGGAGCTCCATCACCTGTTGTAATCATAAATGTCAGGGCCAAGTTGCATCACAGTACTTGCAGTTGAATAAGGGAAAACCAAAGGAAGCAGTTGCCCTCATGGTTGAGCAGTCAAATGAGGAAAAACATAAGGAGGCTGTTACCCTCTTAGTTTACCTATCGAGAAGTACTGGCCCTGTTGTAGAGAATTTAGATTTCATAAACCTGGGCCAGCCCAAATTTGAAATCTTTTTGTTTGATGACACTTTAGCCATGTCTTATTCCATTGAAATTCATTACCCTGTTCAGATTTTGCATGACACAGGCACCTCTCACAATATACTATTGAGAGTTGATCCACATATGAAGGATTGATTTAACTGTTAGTCAAGTGAATCTGAAAGCCAAGCATACAGACAAGGCAGCTCCATTTTGTAAGATATATCTAAGGACCACAAAAACGATACAGACTCTGAATATGATCGAGTTGGGACTGAGGGCTCCAAACTTATAATAATTCCTACTGGGTACTGATACTGCTGGCTCTCAAGTGATCCTTGCCTCTGTTGTGTCAAAGACCCTCACCCATGGAAATAACAGTGGGTTGCCAGAGGCTGAGGTGTGTGATTATGATAAGTATGTCAGAATGCATAAGGGATAATAGGTCTAGGGTGAGAGACAGCCCTAGTGCTATGATGGCTGAAAGCATAAAGGGCTGGGGTGCATGCCTATCTGGATGATGTGGTCTTCTTCAGTGATGTGTTGGCAGAAAACCCAGTATGACTATGGGCCCTGCTCCACTGCTTAAGCAATACCAGGCTCATAGTCTACCTGGTGAAAAGTGAGTTCAGGCCCACTTGGATCATGATCCTGGGACACATGATCAGACAGAGCCACATCATACATTACTGGTTTTCCAAGAATGTCCAGACCCAGTTTTATGCAGAGGGATGACATTAGAAGGGGGAAGACAAAATAATAAGTGTTCAGATGGTGACCTCAGCCCTGTCAAATACCTCTTGAAATCTAGTTTGTAGACACAATTTCTTGTTTCAAAATAAGGATATGAGCCTTTTCTTCTTGGGACAACTTCTTAAGACCCATGGTTAGTTACTGTTATAGGAAAAATATCACTCAGAACAAGTGTGAGAATACAAATAAACACAAGGATAGCGAGTTCAAGTTGCATCCTTCCACTCTCTACAAAACAAGTTAACAGAGGCAGCAAGTCATATGACATGACTTCTAAGACTGTACCAAGCAGCCAGATATATAATATCTCCACTATAAGCAAGTGATAGGATTCACTCTGCATGTAAAACCTGATGCATAAAAGCCTTCAAGTATTCAAAACAGTAATTGTTGGATTTTTTCATTTTTGCTGAGTGCGTAATGTCATTTTTTTTCAGGGTGGTGTCATATTTTTGTGTGAAGATCTGTTAGTGGATAGTATATATATGAAAGGGTAAGAGAGATGTGTGGAAATAAAAAGAGTGTGGTTGAAAGAGCAGAAGAGGGTGTGTTGAAATGGTTTGGCCATTTGGAGAGAATGAGTGAAGAAAGGTAGTCAAAGAGGGTATATATGTCAGAGGAGGAGGGAACAAGGAGAAGCAGGAGACCAAATTGGAGGTGGGGGGATGAAGTGAAAAAGATTTTGTGCGACTGGGGCCTGAACATGTAGGAGGGTGAGAGGCTTGCAAGGAACACAGTGAATTGGAAAGATGTGGTATACCAGGGTCAACATGCTGTCAATGGACTGAACCAGGGCATGTGAAATGTCTGGGGTAAACCATGGAAAGGTCTGTGGGGCTTGGATGTAGATAGGGAGCTGTGGTTTCAGAGCATTACATATGACAGCTAAAGACTCTGTGAATGAATGTGGCCTTTTTTGTCTTTTCCTGGGACTACCTCGCTGAAGCAGGGGGTAGCGATGCTGTTTCCTGTGGGATAGGGTAGCACCGGGAATGTATAAAGGCAAGCAAGTATGAATATGTATATGTGTATGCAGAATTTTTTTTTAATACAGTTTGTTAAAGACCAGTGCATAGTTAATACTGTAGACTTTTTTCCAATCTTTCTCCATGCATTTTGCTTCATCATATATATTTTGAATTAAATGTCCTATATTCATTTTCATTTTATTCTTGAAATACATGAGATGCTTCAGCCATGTGGACACTGCCAGTCATCAGATAAACTGATTACAAATAATACAACACAATGTAAAGAACAAAACAGGAATAAATCACATCTTGGGATGTTACAAATGAGACCATTGATGTAGATATGTTGATTGGTGTATCGCATTCCCTTGGAGTTCATGCATGGCAGTGTGGTCAGCAGGGGTTAAACTCAATAAGTATGTGGTTGGGGAACCAAGGAAAGGTCTTTGAGGCCTGGTTGTGGATAGGGGCTGTGGTTTCAGTACATTACACATGGCAGCTATAGAAGAGATGTGAGCAAAAGAGGCCATTTCTTCATCTCTTCCTAGTACTACCACACTAATATGGGAAACAGAGAAGTATGACAAAAGGAGTCCTGGTGTTACCCAGGATCTTTTTCCAGAGGCTCTTGCAGCCCAAAATTGTGCTTCTTTGGGTAGCAGGGAAATTTGAACTCCTCTGGAGTGAAAAGTTCTTTGATGGAACTGTACTCCCAATGATACTACTTCATCAAACATAACTTTTCACTTGCTATGTAACCTCAAGCAAGTGGAGTCTGGTGACACCTATGTATCCTCTTGCACACAGTGTGGTTTCTTGTAAGGGGGGGTCCATCTGTGTGTATATATATATTCATTTATATATATATTTATTTTGCTTTGTTGCTGTCTCCCGCGTTTGCGAGGTAGCGCAAGGAAACAGACGAAAGAAATGGCCCAACCCACCCCCATACACATGTATATACATACACGTCCACACACTCAAATATACATACCTATACATCTCAATGTACACATATATATACACACACAGACACATACATATATACCCATGCACACAATTCACACTGTCTGCCTTTATTCATTCCCATCGCCACCTCGCCACACATGGAATACCATCCCCCTCTCCCCTCATGTGTGCGGGGTAGCGCTAGGAAAAGACAACAAAGGCCTCATTTGTTCACACTCAGTCTCTAGCTGTCATGCACTAATGCCCGAAACCACAGCTCCCTTTCCACATCCAGGCCCCACACAGCTTTCCATGGTTTACCCCAGACGCTTCACATGCCCTGATTCAATCCACTGACAGCACATCAACCCCGGTATACCACATCGATCCAGTTCACTCTATTCCTTGCCCACCTTTCACCCTCCTGCATGTTCAGGCCCCGATCACTCAAAATCTTTTTCACTCCATCTTTCCACCTCCAATTTGGTCTCCCACTTCTCCTCGTTCCCTCCACCTCCGACACATATATCCTCTTGGTCAATCTTTCCTCACTCATTCTCTCCATGTGCCCAAACCATTTCAAAACACCCTCTTCTGCTCTCTCAACCACGCTCTTTTTATTTCCACACATCTTTCTTACCCTTATATGACTTACTCGATCAAACCACCTCACACCACACATTGTCCTCAAACATCTCATTTCCAGCACATCCACCCTCCTGCGCACAACTCTATCCATAGCCCACGCCTCGCAACCATACAACATTGTTGGAACCACTATTCCTTCAAACATACCCATTTTTGCTTTCCGAGATAATGTTCTCGACTTCCACACATTTTTCAAGGCTCCCAGGATTTTCGCCCCCTCCCCCACCCTATGGTTCACTTCCGCTTCCATGGTTCCATCCGCTGCCAGATCCACTCCCAGATATCTAAAACACTTTACTTCCTCCAGTTTTTCTCCATTCAAACTTACCTTCCAATTGACTTGACCCTCAACCCTACTGTACCTAATAACCTTGCTCTTATTCACATTTACTCTTAACTTTCTTCTTTCACACACTTTACCAATCTCAGTCACCAGATAGATAGATGGACCCCACTTAGAAGAAGCCACACACGGGCAAGAGGATAAGCTTACCAAAGACAAAAACCATATAATGACAAGAAAAGGACAGGCAATTATTCCTGATTCTTCCCTGTCAATAGGAACTTTCAGCTGCAACTGCCCCTTTTGTCCCAGAAGGGTCCATGTTCCCCTACTCCCATAGGAAGTGCAGTCTTGAGCTGTTCCTAGTTGCTGTGCCAGACCATGGGTCAAACCCAATCAGCATTTCACAGTCACATGATTTTTTGCCAATGGGGGATGATGTTTGAGCCAACATTTTTCCCATTTTCAATATAAGCTGGTGACATTAGCACCAACCCAGGACCATCAGAGTACAATTACCCATAATATCACCAAAAAGCACTTTTTCATATGCCTCTAGTGGTCACCTTCATTACATATCTCTGTACTCCATAAAAGACTACCTAGAACTATGTACCTGCAATAGCCACTCTTACACAAACACCCAATGCACCCTCTAAAGCCCTCATGCTCTTAACATTAGCACTTCACAAGCAATAACATAAAATGGACAACCCCTCTACACTAAATATTGCACAGTTCAACACCAGTGGCATCACAAATAAACTCACAAAAGTTTGGTTTTCTTAAAGAACATAACATCTGCTTAGCCCTCATCCACGAAACCAAACTTGCAGCCAGATCCTTCCTGCCTCCTTTCTTTGATTACATAACCCTATGGCATGACATTCAACATGGAAGAGGACTCATGACGTTTACACATGACAACATCCCATTCACAACTCCAAGCACAACACAGATCACAAACAGTGAAAACATTTTCACTCTTGAAATACACTAAATAAAAATAAAGCACACAGCAATAACTACACATAATAATACCTAAATAGCTCCCCTTTCCACCAACCCTCCTAGATACTCTCGCTGACTGCAGAACCTGACCAACATGCTTAAATCCTATATAGAGATTTTAGTGCCAATGTTCTTGCATGGCTCAACACTCACACCCAAGATCCCCAAGGTGAACTACTCATAAATTAACTGCACCCTTTCAACATACTCAACCAACATAACCTGGCAACAAGCTCCCACACCACCAACTCCAGCAGCTAACCTTGCCAAATTTCTACACACAACACAGCACACAATGACCACCTGGAGCACACTGTATTAACTCTCCTCTTACCCCAAACCCATTCTGATAATTCCAGATCCAACCCATTCAACCAACACACACACACAAAAAAAGTAATACATAGAGCCCAAACTCCAAAACATCACTACAGATGATTTCCCATCCTTACATCATGCCATCTCGCACTACATCATCACCAACCAAGCCAGCAAAAAACACATAGAGTATCACAAGGCCATACTGTGGAAATAGATATACCTCAAATTCCTCCTACGAAGATGAAGACCTCATAAAACAAAGAAATCAGCTCGGACAAAACCATTCACCACTGACATAACTGGGAGAACAAATCCAAACTCTAAACAGCACCATCACTGACTTAATCACTGAAAGGCAAACTGGCATTCTGTCTTCAACATAATGAACCACAAAACCCACGGCAACCAACTCTGGCACACAGTAAAGATCCACACCTTCTGCACCAACCCCACTGCAACACAAGAAGCACTGCTGACCCAGTCTTGTGAATTCACTTTCCCAAAGAATGCAAAAGCATACTCATGAGTCACCATTAAAAAATCAGCCACAAACATCCCTAAACAGAAAAATCAGTACTAAATCCATCCAGAAACAACTGCCCACCCACCTTTTACTCCCGCTGACAACAGGTCCTGACAGCATATTCTTTCACATAAAACACTTTAGCCAAGTTGCAATCCAAGCAATTCAACCACTCCTGGCTACACAGCAAAATCCCTATCACCTAGGCCTTGCAAAACTACCATCAATCCTTAATCCCACCAAACCACCAACTCCTCCTCTGACCACTCCTACACCATTTTTGTGTCCAGTAACCAAACTTTCTGAAAAATTGATTGACAACAGAATCAAGCGAAATATGACTGTCTAATCGCTCCACTACCCCACTGCACATAGACCTCACATAACATATCCTACATGGCTTCATCCAATCACAGTCCCCTTCCCGCACATTACTGGTGGCAACAGACATCATTAACAGGGCATTTGACAATGTCCCCCAACATCTCGCACAACCATACTTGACATCAGCTTCACACTGACAAAAAGTGTTTTGCCAACTTCAGGACTGGCTGCCAAGGCAATCACACAACTACTTCACTTCTATAACCCCTAATCTCTTCAGTGGAGCTCACAAGAGTTCTTTCTTTCTCCAACCCTCTTAAGTCTCTTTTTTCATGACTTCCCAGTATACCACACACTGAAGGTTCCCTCATATTCAGACAACCTTACTATTATATTACAATTCCCTGACACCACAGAAGCAACATCAAATGCATCCCTGCGTCTCATAACTGGAAGAGTGGCTACCTCAGAACAAAATGAATGTATCACAGAAATATTACTTTTTTTTCTAACCCAGACAAACACAAATCCAACTTACACCCTCCTATCATCTTGAGATGAGGTCCTAGGGGTTATATAATAATAATAATAATATATTTATTTATTTTGCTTTGTCACTGTCTCCCGCGTTTGCGAGGGAGCACAAGGAAACAGACGAAAGAAATGGCCCAACCCACCCCCATACACATGTTATACATACACGTCCACACACGCAAATATACATACCTTTACATCTCAATGTACATATATATATACACACACAGACACATACATATATACCCATGCACACAATTCACACTGTCTGCCTTTATTCATTCCCATCGCCACCTCGCCACACATGGAATACCATCCCCCTCCCCCTCATGTGTGCGAGGTAGCGCTAGGAAAAGACAACAAAGGCCTCATTTGTTCACACTCAGTCTCTAGCTGTCATGCACTAATGCCCGAAACCACAGCTCCCTTTCCACATCCAGGCCCCACACAGCTTTCCATGGTTTACCCCAGACGCTTCACATGCCCTGATTCAATCCACTGACAGCACGTCAACCCCGGTATACCACATCGATCCAGTTCACTCTATTCCTTGCCCACCTTTCACCCTCCTGCATGTTCAGGCCCCGATCACTCAAAATCTTTTTCACTCCATCTTTCCACCTCCAATTTGGTCTCCCACTTCTCCTCGTTCCCTCCACCTCCGACACATATATCCTCTTGGTCAATCTTTCCTCACTCATTCTCTCCATGTGCCCAAACCATTTCAAAACACCCTCTTCTGCTCTCTCAACCACGCTCTTTTTATTTCCACACATCTTTCTTACCCTTATATGACTTACTCGATCAAACCACCTCACACCACACATTGTCCTCAAACATCTCATTTCCAGCACATCCACCCTCCTGCGCACAACTCTATCCATAGCCCACGCCTCGCAACCATACAACATTGTTGGAACCACTATTCCTTCAAACATACCCATTTTTGCTTTCCGAGATAATGTTCTCGACTTCCACACATTTTTCAAGGCTCCCAGGATTTTCGCCCCCTCCCCCACCCTATGGTTCACTTCCGCTTCCATGGTTCCATCCGCTGCCAGATCCACTCCCAGATATCTAAAACACTTTACTTCCTCCAGTTTTTCTCCATTCAAACTTACCTTCCAATTGACTTGACCCTCAACCCTACTGTACCTAATAACCTTGCTCTTATTCACATTTACTCTTAACTTTCTTCTTTCACACACTTTACCAATCTCAGTCACCAGATAGATAGATGGACCCCACTTAGAAGAAGCCACACACGGGCAAGAGGATAAGCTTACCAAAGACAAAAACCATATAATGACAAGAAAAGGACAGGCAATTATTCCTGATTCTTCCCTGTCAATAGGAACTTTCAGCTGCAACTGCCCCTTTTGTCCCAGAAGGGTCCATGTTCCCCTACTCCCATAGGAAGTGCAGTCTTGAGCTGTTCCTAGTTGCTGTGCCAGACCATGGGTCAAACCCAATCAGCATTTCACAGTCACATGATTTTTTGCCAATGGGGGATGATGTTTGAGCCAACATTTTTCCCATTTTCAATATAAGCTGGTGACATTAGCACCAACCCAGGACCATCAGAGTACAATTACCCATAATATCACCAAAAAGCACTTTTTCATATGCCTCTAGTGGTCACCTTCATTACATATCTCTGTACTCCATAAAAGACTACCTAGAACTATGTACCTGCAATAGCCACTCTTACACAAACACCCAATGCACCCTCTAAAGCCCTCATGCTCTTAACATTAGCACTTCACAAGCAATAACATAAAATGGACAACCCCTCTACACTAAATATTGCACAGTTCAACACCAGTGGCATCACAAATAAACTCACAAAAGTTTGGTTTTCTTAAAGAACATAACATCTGCTTAGCCCTCATCCACGAAACCAAACTTGCAGCCAGATCCTTCCTGCCTCCTTTCTTTGATTACATAACCCTATGGCATGACATTCAACATGGAAGAGGACTCATGACGTTTACACATGACAACATCCCATTCACAACTCCAAGCACAACACAGATCACAAACAGTGAAAACATTTTCACTCTTGAAATACACTAAATAAAAATAAAGCACACAGCAATAACTACACATAATAATACCTAAATAGCTCCCCTTTCCACCAACCCTCCTAGATACTCTCGCTGACTGCAGAACCTGACCAACATGCTTAAATCCTATATAGAGATTTTAGTGCCAATGTTCTTGCATGGCTCAACACTCACACCCAAGATCCCCAAGGTGAACTACTCATAAATTAACTGCACCCTTTCAACATACTCAACCAACATAACCTGGCAACAAGCTCCCACACCACCAACTCCAGCAGCTAACCTTGCCAAATTTCTACACACAACACAGCACACAATGACCACCTGGAGCACACTGTATTAACTCTCCTCTTACCCCAAACCCATTCTGATAATTCCAGATCCAACCCATTCAACCAACACACACACACAAAAAAAGTAATACATAGAGCCCAAACTCCAAAACATCACTACAGATGATTTCCCATCCTTACATCATGCCATCTCGCACTACATCATCACCAACCAAGCCAGCAAAAAACACATAGAGTATCACAAGGCCATACTGTGGAAATAGATATACCTCAAATTCCTCCTACGAAGATGAAGACCTCATAAAACAAAGAAATCAGCTCGGACAAAACCATTCACCACTGACATAACTGGGAGAACAAATCCAAACTCTAAACAGCACCATCACTGACTTAATCACTGAAAGGCAAACTGGCATTCTGTCTTCAACATAATGAACCACAAAACCCACGGCAACCAACTCTGGCACACAGTAAAGATCCACACCTTCTGCACCAACCCCACTGCAACACAAGAAGCACTGCTGACCCAGTCTTGTGAATTCACTTTCCCAAAGAATGCAAAAGCATACTCATGAGTCACCATTAAAAAATCAGCCACAAACATCCCTAAACAGAAAAATCAGTACTAAATCCATCCAGAAACAACTGCCCACCCACCTTTTACTCCCGCTGACAACAGGTCCTGACAGCATATTCTTTCACATAAAACACTTTAGCCAAGTTGCAATCCAAGCAATTCAACCACTCCTGGCTACACAGCAAAATCCCTATCACCTAGGCCTTGCAAAACTACCATCAATCCTTAATCCCACCAAACCACCAACTCCTCCTCTGACCACTCCTACACCATTTTTGTGTCCAGTAACCAAACTTTCTGAAAAATTGATTGACAACAGAATCAAGCGAAATATGACTGTCTAATCGCTCCACTACCCCACTGCACATAGACCTCACATAACATATCCTACATGGCTTCATCCAATCACAGTCCCCTTCCCGCACATTACTGGTGGCAACAGACATCATTAACAGGGCATTTGACAATGTCCCCCAACATCTCGCACAACCATACTTGACATCAGCTTCACACTGACAAAAAGTGTTTTGCCAACTTCAGGACTGGCTGCCAAGGCAATCACACAACTACTTCACTTCTATAACCCCTAATCTCTTCAGTGGAGCTCACAAGAGTTCTTTCTTTCTCCAACCCTCTTAAGTCTCTTTTTTCATGACTTCCCAGTATACCACACACTGAAGGTTCCCTCATATTCAGACAACCTTACTATTATATTACAATTCCCTGACACCACAGAAGCAACATCAAATGCATCCCTGCGTCTCATAACTGGAAGAGTGGCTACCTCAGAACAAAATGAATGTATCACAGAAATATTACTTTTTTTTCTAACCCAGACAAACACAAATCCAACTTACACCCTCCTATCATCTTGAGATGAGGTCCTAGGGTTATATAATAATAATAATAATATATTTATTTATTTTGCTTTGTCACTGTCTCCCGCGTTTGCGAGGGAGCACAAGGAAACAGACGAAAGAAATGGCCCAACCCACCCCCATACACATGTATATACATACACGTCCACACACGCAAATATACATACCTATACATCTCAATGTACATATATATATACACACACAGACACATACATATATACCCATGCACACAATTCACACTGTCTGCCTTTATTCATTCCCATCGCCACCTCGCCACACATGGAATACCATCCCCCTCCCCCTCATGTGTGCGAGGTAGCGCTAGGAAAAGACAACAAAGGCCCCATTTGTTCACACTCAGTCTCTAGCTGTCATGCAATAATGCCCGAAACCACAGCTCCCTTTCCACATCCAGGCCCCACACAACTTTCCATAGTTTACCCCAGACGCTTCACATGCCCTGATTCAATCCACTGACAGCACGTCAACCCCGGTATACCACATCGATCCAATTCACTCTATTCCTTGCCCACCTTTCACCCTCCTGCATGTTCAGGCCCCGATCACTCAAAATCTTTTTCACTCCATCTTTCCACCTCCAATTTGGTCTCCCACTTCTCCTCGTTCCCTCCACCTCCAACACATATATCCTCTTGGTCAATCTTTCCTCACTCATTCTCTCCATGTGCCCAAACCATTTCAAAGCACCCTCTTCTGCTCTCTCAACCACGCTCTTTTTATTTCCACACATCTCTCTTGCCCATACATTACTTACTCGATCAAACCACCTCACACCACACATTGTCCTCAAACATCTCATTTCCAGCACATCCACCCTCCTGCGCACAACTCTATCTATAGCCCATGCCTCGCAACCATACAACATTGTTGGAACCACTATTCCTTCAAACATACCCATTTTTGCTTTCCGAGATAATGTTCTCGACTTGCACACATTCTTCAAGGCTCCCAGGATTTTCGCCCCCTCCCCCACCCTATGATTCACTTCCGCTTCCATGGTTCCATCCGCTGCCAGATCCACTCCCAGATATCTAAAACACTTTACTTCCTCCAGTTTTTCTCCATTCAAACTTACCTCCCAATTGACTTGACCCTCAACCCTACTGTACCTAATAACCTTGCTCTTATTCACATTTACTCTTAACTTTCTTCTTTCACACACTTTACCAAACTCAGTCACCAGCTTCTGCAGTGTCTCACATGAATCAGCCACCAGCGCTATATCATCAGCGAACAACAACTGACTCACTTCCCAAGCTCTCTCATCCACAACAGACTTCATACTTGCCCCTCTTTCCAAAACTCTTGCATTCACCTCCCTAACAACCCCATCCATAAACAAATTAAACAACCATGGAGACATCACACACCCCTGCCGCAAACCTACATTCACTGAGAACCAATCACTTTCCTCTCTTCCTACACGTATACATGCCTTACATCCTCGATAAAAACTTTTCACTGCTTCTAACAACTTGCCTCCCACACCATATATTCTTAATACCTTCCACAGAGCATCTCTATCAACTTTATCATATGCCTTCTCCAGATCCATAAATGCTACATACAAATCCATTTGCTTTTCTAGGTATTTCTCACATACATTCTTCAAAGCAAACACCTGATCCACACATCCTCTACCACTTCTGAAACCACACTGCTCTTCCCCAATCTGATGCTCTGTACATGCCTTCACCCTCTCAATCAATACCCTCCCGTATAATTTACCAGGAATACTCAACAAACTTATACCTCTGTAATTTGAGCACTCACTCTTATCCCCTTTGCCTTTGTACAATGGCACTATGCACGCATTCCGCCAATCCTCAGGCACCTCACCATGAGTCATACATACATTAAATAACCTTACCAACCAGTCAACAATACAGTCACCCCCTTTTTTTAATAAATTCCACTGCAATACCATCCAAACCTGCTGCCTTGCCAGCTTTCATCTTCCGCAAAGCTTTTACTACCTCTTCTCTGTTTACCAAATCATTTTCCCTAACCCTCTCACTTTGCACACCACCTCGACCAAAACACCCTATATCTGCCACTCTATCATCAAACCTTCAAAATACTCACTCCATCTCCTTCTCACATCACCACTACTTGTTATCACCTCCCCATTTGCGCCCTTCACTGAAGTTCCCATTTGCTCCCTTGTCTTACGCACTTTATTTACCTCCTTCCAGAACATCTTTTTACTCTCCCTAAAATTTAATGATACTCTCTCACCCCAACTCTCATTTGCCCTCTTTTTCACCTCTTGCACCTTTCTCTTGACCTCCTGTCTCTTTCTTTTATACATCTCCCACTCAATTGCATTTTTTCCCTGCAAAAATCGTCCAAATGCCTTTCTCTTCTCTTTCACTAATAATCTTACTTCTTCATCCCACCACTCACTACCCTTTCTAATCAACCCACCTCCCACTCTTCTCATGCCACAAGCATCTTTTGCGCAATCCATCACTGATTCCCTAAATAATGATAATAATAATAATAATAATAATAATAATAATAATTAATGATAATAAATAGTCTGATGAGGCAGATTTTTTCCGTGAAACATGTAGTGAATTGTAATTTTTTTTTTTTCAAAGGAAGGAACAGAGAAGGGGGCCGGGTGAGGATGTTTCCTCAGAGGCCCAGTCCTCTGTTCCTAATGCTACCTCGCTGACGCAGGAAATGGCGAATAGTATGAAAGAAAAGATATATATATATATATATATATATATATATATATATATATATATATATATATATATATATATATATATTATCCCAGTATAAGCGTGGTATACATTTATCAATTGATCCAGAGGGAAAGAGGAACAGTTTGGTTTGCTGTGGGCAGACTTGCAGCAACCCGGATTCGAAATTGGGCAAGGCCCGTGCGTGATTCATGGTCAAGAACACTTAACTACTACATCATGGAAGCGACTGTTACTATGAACCTCTGTGTCCCCTTCATGACCCTTGCAATGTGATAATCTGTTCCTATGCACAGGCAAAGTCGATTAAGGTGGGTCCCACACACTGACATGGGGTCGGTTGTTACTGTAATGCTGTAGTTTCTCCATCCCAACTCCCAATTCATTAATAAGAAACGCAAATATTTCGCCTAGAATAATTCATTTTGTCACAGGCTATATCACTTGATATTTACCTCCTCCCATGCAGTGGCTTGATATCAAGGGAGGACAGACACCAGCCAACCAATCAAAACAGAGTTATCAGCAGCCAGTCGTTATTACGATAAAGAACACAAGGCAACACCTCACGAAATAAAGCTAGTGAAACAAGCCAGTAATAATAACACAATAATGACATGGCCCACAAAATTCAGACGGGAGTGAGGGGGGCTGAACATTTCCTGGGGGGGATGGATGGTCCCTCCTCCAGTGACCCCCCCTACCCCTTCACTCAACCCGTCCATGATGCCATGAGACGTGCTATTGGGGTTGAGAGATGGAAGCAAGCAGGCAGGCAAGCTCCTGCTGGAGGGTGTTGATGGTGTGGACATAACAGTATATTTGTCCTATGAAGCATGACGGGAGACATTTCTTGAATAAAAGCATCGCTGAAAAGTAATTGTAGGATGCGATAGGATTGGTGCGCTCTCGCACTTCTCAGTAGCAACGGTACAAGCTGTGTCATGAAGCAAATGCAAAAAAAAATACGAATTTAAAAGAAAAATGATACAAATGAATACAAATATGCAAACATACGCGCACTTGCAGAGCTATACATCTTTCAACACAGCTTCAGTATGATGAACCACGCAACATTTTCGCGTAATATAACAAATTACTGACTGAATTCTACCATCAAGATCCCTGAGGTGACTAGCTAGCCACCTAGAATAAGTCTTCCAATACACAACATTTATCCCTGGGTTTTAAAGCTAGCTGTTGGGACACGGAAGGAGGCGATGAGGGTGGAACAGGAAAGAGGTGCAGTGTGTTGGAGGTGTGGGGCAGGAGGCCCGGCCACGGCACAGGGTGGGTTACTAGGGCCAAGGGTTGTGGGGAGGAGGAGGAGGGGTGGAGCAGACCTGCCCGACCTTGAGCCACCAGGTTTTTGTCTTGGGCGCAACGATCTCATTCATGGCCCCTGGCACTCCCCACCCAGCCAGCCTGGCTAAGTGGAGCACAGCCGGAGAAACACATATGTAACATACAAACATGCGACACCACAAACAAACCAGTAATAATACATATACGGTAAACTTAGGACACGATTCTACATGTCTCCTAAGGTGGATGATAGGTTACACTGTCAGTGCTAGGCAAAGGTGGACCAGGCACGGCGTATATAACCCCAAGCTGGCAGAGTCCGGTAACACCTGTATACGTATATACAGTTGTTGCCAAAGTCCGCCTGCCACAGCAGAGGTTACACCGCACGTGAGAAGTCGACTCATTTGGTGTACGTCCCGTCTTTACGTGCAGCCTTACGGTGACCATCTTGTGTAACCATGGAGGAAAAGGATTACACTCTCGTCAATACCTTTTGACTTTAAAGATGACCATCATTTCCCTGCTTCTGAATGCAACATAAGCTTTAAGATGGAGCTCCGTAAAAGGGGCCTTAGGGTTGTGTAATACACACACACACACACATATATATATATATATATATATATATATATATATATATATATATATATATATATATATATATATATATATAATGGCAGTAGGTAAAAAAAAAGTATAGTTTACTCAAGGAACTTCTCCCTCCAAAGGAATCCATCATTGCTCTGCTTCGGATCGTAGTTGCATAAGCCTCATGAAAGGGGCTTAGTGTTATTATTATTTATTATTATTATTATTATTATCATTATTACCGGTTACAACAAGTACATGAGATCCCCCTTCGGTGAAGCTGTACCGTCAATGCTAGGAAAGGATTTTTCAATTTCGAAAATTTATTCTTACGATAAAAAGGATTCGATCCTCTTATACGGTGAGGTGCCTGTACTGAGGACCTCGCTCTCAAGTATCCGTCAATTCCCTGCTCCTGCGTGGCGTGCAGCCCTATTAAATGTCCTGCGGTTTATATATATATATATATATATATATATATATATATATATATATATATATATATATAAATTATACCATTATAGATATTGCAGATTTGTTAAACCCGCTATCAGCTGGCTACAAGGCTACTGGCTTGCTAAATATACAAAGACCTTGCAGGTAGATAAGCAGGTATGCCGTACGCCCTCGCCACTAACCCACCTCGCTCTGGTTACACCACCCTGCTGCCTTGCCAACTGCTCCAGGTTGAGACATAGTATTACGCCTCGTATGTATATTTCACCATAGACACACACTCATAGTAATACATAAAGGAATGTGGTCGGCCCGAGATAAGCGCGAGCACTTTGTGTTATTATGATAAGCTTGGCATCACTGCTGCCGTAAATTGTCTGGGCTTGGCACACTGCCATCATAAGCTATTACCAAATAACTGTTGAAGTTGTATCGTTACTGGTAACAAACAGGTTTATTTCTCAACAAAATATGTGGTTACGAGTATGTCTTGCATCTGATACCATGAGCTCTTATTAAGCATCCTATTTGATAAATATAAAACGACTTATTTAGACTTGTGTACATATCTTCCGCCCGTGTGTAATGGCTACGGCAGCTGCCAGGCATCACACATGTCACGAGCCCTATGGCCTGCCCCCGCCCCCCTTTTGCCCTGCTGGCCTCGACAGCTGCCAGGAGTCACACATGTCACCATCCCTACGTCACAGGCCGCTGCTGGGGGATGGCAGAGAGAGAGAGAGAGAGAGAGAGAGAGAGAGAGAGAGAGAGAGAGAGAGAGAGAGAGAGAGAGAGAGAAACATGCCTGCCAAGAGTCGCTACTTAACATAAGCAGTCTTCAGCATCTGCCCCCAAAGTACTGCGTTGTGGTCGCATGCATGTTACTACCCATCGTGCCTCTCACAAGGCAGTACTACCCTATCGATTTAACGCTCACACTCTGGATGGGATTTAGGTGCTCGAGTGAAGTGCACGTGAGCGTTAAGAGCGGCGTTAGAACATAATACGGTACAAAACACTAGGAGGCAACTCGTCACTGCGCCAGATGGTTGCCGCTGTTGGCTGATGTACGATAACACGCCAACCAGGTGGTGGCGGCACAGCTGCGCCGCCGCCACGCACCCCACCTCGCCCAGTATTTGCACCATCGCAGTTGTATTCGCTTGGGAGATCTGGCCGCCGGCAGATACGGTCCGCTGGATCACTAATGAAAAAAACAAAGGAGTTACTTACCAGAAACAACTGGTGCGCTGGGAGGAAAGTATATGGATATCTCTCTGTGGAGGCCAAGCGAAGTGCATGTGGCCGCAGGGCACGTATAGCACATCTGTCGCCACTCCCCACCCGCAGCGTACTGGCATCGGGCCCCTACTGCTACTTCCACACTTCTCTAACATCGTCCATGCTGTCTCCTGCTCCACGCTCCAGCCACGACATGAGACTCCAAAACGTCTATGTATTTTTAATCTCAAGGAACAACTTCAATTGGAAATAATGAGAGGCAAAGTTGGCTCTTGCGCTGAACACTGCTGTACCCCAGCAAGAACAACTGACAAAAGAACAAAGGCGCGCCTCTCCTCCCACCGTACTCCAGGATCATCGCCACTCCAGACGCTAACCACGATGGCCTGAGCCTCACACGCCAACTGCGGACAGCGGTGGCTGCCGGCAACAGATGTTCTCCTGGGCCAAGCAGCTGCCACCGTTATGTGGCAAGATTGAAAATTATTCATAGCGTCATGCGGCGTCTCCTACAGACCAGCCCACTACTCCCTTACCAGAGACGCGATGATGGTAATGCCTCTTAGCGGAGGTGTGAAGAATAGATCACTCAAGTCCTCTGAATATCTTTTATCTCATTCCTCCATCTTTAATATTTTCGAAATAAAAAAGTTAATTCTTTTTTTTTCTTATTTAAAGAAAAAAAAAATACCAGGAATAAGAGGGCTTGCCTGCCCCAATTTAAACACATAAGTCATTCATGTGTACACACCAGCCTGGGGGGGGGGGGGGCAAAAACACCCGTGGGGCCCGCCTTCCACCTCGGAGTTTTGCCCCGTCTTACATCATACCCCAGTCTTGACCTGTCATCACTTGCCCAGTCATTATACACCATGGCTTGCCCCGTCACTAACAATGATGATTACCCCCTAACAATGATGATTACCCCAGGACAAAGACTAATGCTTGTCATATCACCACCAGTACTGATGGCGAGGTGCTTGCCCTTCAAACAACACTTAAATGTTTGCCCCCGTCAAGTTACAGTGATGCTTGCCCTCCCACTGACGAACGCCTGCCCCATCACTAACACTGATGCTTGCCCCGTTACTAACATCACTGCCCTCCCTGTCACTAACAACAAAGCTTGCCCCAAAATTAACACTGGTGCTTGCCCCAAAATTAACACTGGTGCTTGCCCCATCGTTAACACGAATGCTTGCCCCGTCACTTATACTAATACTTAACCCGTTGTTAACAGTAATGCTTGCCCCGTTACTAACACTTAACTCCGTTACTGACACTTGCTTGCCTTGTTACTAACAATACTTGCCCCATAATTAGCTGATTACTGCCCCGTCACTGACAGTACTGTGTCAGCATTGAATAACATGATGCAAAACATAATTACCATCTAATTCCATTAACACAAAAACAAATTGGCGTATTTCAACTGCCTATGAGGCATACAAAGGATATTAAGCATATTAACGTCTGCTAATCAATTAATTAATTGCATTAAAACACCAACTTAATCAAGGAGATTAATTATACGTCAAAGTGACTAGGATGAAAGCGAAAACTAATGGAACAGAAAACGAGTTTTTTGTTTTTGTTTTTTTCATAAGCTGTAGTACAAAATAATATTTTTCATATATACAAACATTGATGCACGGTATATGACGTATAACGTAACAATAAATTAACAAATTGGATCTCTGTGCGGGCCAAGCCACCCCACCCAACCCCACCTCACACATACACCCGTAAATTATTTCAATTTTAATGTATGTTTTTCGTGGCTGTTGTAGTTTATTTGGTAAATGATATGTGCTGTCGGGGTTTTAGCACTAATAAAGCAGCAATTGTCAAATATGCAAAGCCACCGTCTATAAATTTTCTGATTTTGTGACTTTTTAATACCATTTTTTTTTTTTTACATCCTTAACTTTCAAAATTAATGCCTGTTAAAATGCTATACTTTCTCATTCTCAGTGATTTTTCAACAGAAATGAGACATAACTCATTTACTATGTTTCCAAGCCGTCAATTATCAATACTAACAGAACATTCATCAAATTTGTACGAATATATCTAATTCTAATATCCTAAAACATTTGAATTTCAAAATTAATTCCAACCTTAATCGTACCATTTCAAATATCATTTCCACTGCTAAATCAGTCAGCAACATTTCAACAGACAGCATTGAACATGAATCATTTTGAAAAATAGCAATAGCTTTTAATACTTTTTATAAAATCATCAATTGTTTACTTTTTCATCAAGGAGATGTTACATGTTAATTGTTCATGAAATGACATGAAAAATATATTTGCAAGTGGAGTCGCAGCTATGACCTTTCTCATCAAAGTCACAATTAGTATTTCACTCTAACTTATTGGTCATGATGTCTATATATTTTTTTTCTGAAAGAGGAAACGAAAGGTTATTTGTGTTTACCCTTCCACTCTCGACGACCGCTGGGTCGGGTCTGGTTAACAGCTGGGTCGGGTCTGGTTAACAGCTGCGTCGGGTCTGGTTAACAACTGTGTTGGGTCTGGTTAACAGCTGCGTCAGGTCTGGTTTATAGCGGCGTCAGGTCTGGTTAACAGCTGCGTCAGGTCTGGTTAACAGCTGTGTCGGGTCTGGTTAACAGCTGCGTCAGGTCTGGTTAACAGCTGTGTCGGGTCTGGTTAACAGCAGCGTCGGGTCTGGTTAACAACTGTGTTGGGTCTGGTTAACAGCTGCGTCGGGTTTGGTTAACAGCTGCGTCGGGTCTGGTTAACAGCTGTGTCGGGTCTGGTTAACAGCAGCGTCGGGTCTGGTTAACAGCAGCGTCGGGTCTGGTTAACAGCAGCGTCGGGTCTGGTTAACAGCTGTGTCGGGTCTGGTTAACAGCAGCGTCGGGTCTGGTTAACAGCTGTGTCGGGTTTGGTTAACAGCTGTGTCGGATCTGGTTAACAGCTGTGTCGGGTTTGGTTAACAGCTGTGTCGGATCTGGTTAACAGCTGTGTCGGGTCTGGCTAACTGCTGGTGGTGGTCTGGCCATTTAAAACATGGTTCAGAATTTTGCAAGGTCAACTGATCGCATACACGACTTTAAGTGTATTTTTCATGTAGACGGAAACACTTGCTCACCGAGGTTAGCTGGTGCTAAAAGCAGAGAGAGAGAGAGAGAGAGAGAGAGAGAGAGACTTTCTTTATCAAGAATTTTGATGAAGTTAATACACCAGGTTCGAGAACAAAACATCCAAGCATTGATTTTCGGTTTGAGAAATCTGGGTCTCCACGGTAGAAAACACACACACACACGCAGGAACTGCGGAAGCCAATTATTAACTTGATAACCAAAGACTCGGTTTCAAGAAATTGAAAGTAAGTGTAGCTCAAGAACATTTTCTGTCGCTTTCTTAAGACAAGGGGGGGGGACCTGGGATTTAATAAAAGGTCATTGAATAATCGACGTGTAAACTTGTCTTTCACATTAGAAAAATACTGACGTAAATGTTATTCCAGGACTTTGATGTCGACATTTGATATATATATCTTTTTTTCATTGCTGGAAAGTACTTCACACTGGAAAATAACTTTACACTCCACACACGTTCAGCCCAGGAGCGTGACAGCTGATGACTTCACATGTACTGTGATGTCAGAAATGTGAGGCTTAAAAACTATTTTTTTCCCCCGAGAGAGGATAAATTTGACACAAATTTCATGGGGAAATTTTTTTTTATTTTATGCATGCGCATGACGAAAATACTTCTCTCTTTGCATCACAATGTCACCGTAATTTGATTCCTCATGTTATTGGAACAGACGAGTGAGCAGTTATGAACAATTCCAACTGAAGTGCACATCACATTATTACGAATATATGAAGAAACTTTGAAGTTCTGTTCACGAATTACATAATGAAAAGTTAAAACAAGTCTATTTGTTATTGTCGAAGCTGAACAAAATCATTATTCTACCCACTACTGCCTCATCAGCTAACACATAAAAAAAGTTTATTTTTCAAATATAGTTTTTCTCCATCACCAAGTCTGTGAATCTGGAGAAAATTTGAAAAATAAAAGATATCTTGTGATCCCAAACATCGAAGAGACGACACACGTGGAGCACAAGTTACAATAAGCTTTGCTGAATAGAATCCCACAACCGGGAAACATCGTGTACGTCTGTGTTTACATCGAGAATATAGCCAACGACCTCACAGTTCAGCTGATCATCTCCCAAACAGTTTGATTTCTGCTGTGCCTTTTTAACATGGCCACCCATAGTAACACACGGGGGGACGACGTTCCACGTTGGTGGGACGTCATGAACTTCAGCCACGTCTTCTTTGCTGTGTGCTCCAGCCCATCTTCAGCACATGGCTCAAGTACTTTCAAAAACTAAACCATGCAGTCAAGGGTTTTCCCTGTCGAGCAATGCACTTTTGGAAGCAGCGTAGCCCACTCTGATGGAAATGAAATGACCTTAACAGAGCCAAACTAAGCCATTTCGAGTGTGATAAGAGATGGTTCATGTTTTCTTTTTGATATAATCTTGAAGCAGTAGAATACCCGAGCGATCTGGTCGCCGGTATAGCGCTGTGCGAAGACCATAATTTATCTGTCCATTCTTCATGAACCATTCTGACACTTGGACACTTCCTGATTTTCTGGCTTGTTACATTGTTCAGTGGGGGGTTAAATTAATGGCTTCAAAACAATGCAGTAAATCTGGTCCAGTTTCCACACCAACTCTGTGATCACTGGTTCATAAAACCTCTACTAACACACACACACACACACACACACACACACACACACACGCAAGGTGGAGTTGCCAAGTAACTAGCCTTTCTATATTTCTCTTATATTTCATGTAAATATGTACAATATCAATCTAATAATAAGAAAATCAAACTTTTTTTTTTTATAAATAATATATCGTGTCGTGTGGTCAGATCACGAGACCTGATAACTGTGCCTAGTTATATTAAATGACTTTATGTTGTCTTCACAAATTTAATTCAGTTGCTGATGATGACATAATTAGGGTAACCCGGGTGGTGACCAGAGAGAGAGAGAGAGAGAGAGAGAGAGAGAGAGAGAGAGAGAGAGAGAGAGAGAGAGAGAGAGAGAGAGGCTACAGCCATTTAAGGCTGTGTTCCCGAACGATATATTTGCGTGTACGGTATACTGTGTATACTTCCTGGAGACCATTATACCTTGAGTATGTCGATTAAAAATGTTTGGAGTTTATAAAAAAAAACTGTGGAATTTCACTAAAATCGTGTCATCATGGTTATAATAAAATCGCAATGTTTATGATTATGTTACGCTAATTTCAGGTTAAAACTAAACAGTACTCATGCAACGCCATATCTGAAATGTAAACTTTCTTAAGAATTGATAGATATTTTTTGTTACCACTGAGAAACGGTAGCATGGTCTTGCTTTATATATATATATATTTTTTTCTCGATCCTGCATAATTATAGTGGGGCAAATTTATCCTTATTTTTCCCCCTGTAAATTCGGCTGCCAAAAAATAAATAAAAAAAATCGCGTGCCACGCGCGGCTCCGGGTTACCAACCCGTGCATCAAGTGTGTGTACCCACCCACCACGACAGCTCCATCTGCCTCCACGACACCTCTCCCTCCTCACCAACACGACTGTTTGATTTAGTACAGTACACAGACAAAGCATTTCGGTGAGGGAATGTATGAAGGGCGCGTATCTAGCCAGGGGATAGTGAAGGGCGCGTATTTAGCAAGGGGCAAGTGAAGGGCACGTATCTAGCCAGGGGCAAGTGAAGAGCACGTATCTAGCTAGGGGATAGTGAAGGGCGCGTATCTAGCCAGGGGATAGTGAAGGGCACGTATCTAGCCAGGGGATAGTGAAGGGCACGTATCTAGCGAGGGGCAATTGGAGGGCAGGTGTTGCTGCCTGGAGAAGGTCTCCGCCGGGGGGGGGGGGGGGAGAGGGTAGGTGAAGTAGTGGTCCTCATCTCCCAAGAGTTTCTGAAGTCGTGGGTCTTGCTCGACTATGGCAAGGCCGCGCCCGCGCCCGCGCCGCGCTGCGCCCCCACACCTGCGTCGCCTCACCACAGTGGAGACATACGCGCCTCACATTCACCTAGGTGCTGGGCGCCACTTGGTGTTGACGAACGTCACATGAAGAGAAAGTAATCCACAGGTGACTGAAAGCGAGAGTGCTGCCACTGGGCCTGAAGCCAGACCTGAGCTGCTTGGCCTCCTCCAAGGCACGTCCAGCGGGGTGAGGCAGATGGTGTCGGTCATGACTGGCTACCACACCCACCATGGCACCAGCCATCTGGCTCGGTGGTTAGCCACAGTTCATGACCATAGCTGGCGTTGAAGGGTTTGCCTGCTACCCTGCCAGGTCAACCGCCAATTCTCCTGCTTGTTGCAACCCCTGTCACTTGACCTTGTATTACATAGTCGTTGGTACCAGGGTGTTTCATTAAGTCTACGGGCGCAGATAGTGCTTTACTTGTGATGGTTGGTTAAACGAGCATCAGCGTCCCGAAGGTCGATTCGCACGTTGTGGGGCGACGGCGTTTACAGCCGTACTGTGGTTGTGATGGTACAAACCGCTGTGCACCTGGCCACACTCACCTGCCTGCAGTATGTTCACCCAACAGTGCACCTGAGCCCAGGCTATCTGCTCAACACTCCTGTGGCTGCGACAGGGGAAGCTCTCCCAGCACGGTGCTGGGTGGATGGGTGGACAGGGGAGCCATACTAGGTGGGCAGGGGAGTCATACTGGGTGGACAGGGGAGCCATACTGGGTGGCTCAGGGGAGCCATACTGGGTGGGCAGGGGAGTCATACTGGGTGAGCAAGGCAGCCCTACCGGGAATACTGGGTAGGTAGAAGGTCAGCAACATGCAGGAACCTTGGGCCGAAGGACGTGGGAATCCTTTACTACACGAGTCCTCCCGCCCTCACAACCAGTGCTCACAATCATGAGTCCTCCCGCCCTCACAACCAGTGCTCACAATCATGAGTCCTCCCGCCTCACAACCAGTGTTCACAATCATGAGTCCTCCCGCCCTCACAACCAGTGCTCACAATCATGAGTCCTCCCGCCTCACAACCAGTGCTCACAATCATGAGTCCTCCCGCCCTCACAACCAGTGCTCACAATCATGAGTCCTCCCGCCCTCACAACCAGTGCTCACAATCATGAGTCCTCCCGCCCTCACAACCAGTGCTCACAATCATGAGTCCTCCCGCCCTCACAACCAGTGCTCACAATCATGAGTCCTCCCGCCCTCACAACCAGTGCTCACAATCATGAGTCCTCCCGCCCTTACAACCAGTGCTCACAATCATGAGTCCTCCCGCCCTCACAACCAGTGCTCACAATCATGAGTCCTCCCGCCCTCACAACCAGTGCTCACAATCATGAGTCCTCCCGCCCTCACAACCAGTGCTCACAATCATGAGTCCTCCCGCCTCACAACCAGTGCTCACAATCATGAGTCCTCCCGCCCTCACAACCAGTGCTCACAATCATGAGTCCTCCCGCCCTCACAACCAGTGCTCACAATCATGAGTCCTCCCGCCTCACAACCAGTGCTCACAATCATGAGTCCTCCCGCCCTCACAACCAGTGCTCACAATCATGAGTCCTCCCGCCCTCACAACCAGTGCTCACAATCATGAGTCCTCCCGCCCTCACAACCAGTGCTCACAATCATGAGTCCTCCCGCCCTCACAACCAGTGCTCACAATCATGAGTCCTCCCGCCCTCACAACCAGTGCTCACAATCATGAGTCCTCCCGCCCTCACAACCAGTGCTCACAATCATGAGTCCTCCCGCCCTCACAACCAGTGCTCACAATCATGAGTCCTCCCGCCCTCACAACCAGTGCTCACAATCATGAGTCCTCCCGCCCTCACAACCAGTGTTCACAATCATGAGTCCTCCCGCCCTCACAACCAGTGTTCACAATCATGAGTCCTCCCGCCCTCACAACCAGTGCTCACAATCATGACCGTAAACTCAGTCTTGGAATCCGTGACTTCCATCATTATCTGGAGATCCAGCAAGAACTCCATGTATAATGGACTGACACAAAAGAATTTCTAATGTATACTCGTGATAACAGGTACCATGTATACCTCCCTACCTTCCTACCGATGTAACTCGCAGGTACCATGTATACCTACCTACCTACCTACCGATGTAACTCGCAGGTACCATGTATACCTACCTACCGGTGTAACTCGCAGGTACCATGTATACCTACCTACCGATGTAACTCGCAGGTACCATGTATACCTACCTACCGATGTAACTCGCAGGTACCATGTATACCTACCTACCTACCGATATAACTCGCAGGTACCATGTATACCTACCTACCGATGTAACTCCCAGGTACCATGTATACCTACCTACCGATGTAACTCCTAGGTTCCAACAGGCGGTAACGTGCAAGTGTGCCAGCTGTAACTTGCAACTGGCAACAACGTAGACGAAAATGGGATCCCGAGTGTGTGTGTGTGTGTGTGTGTGTGTGGTGGAGAGGAAGGGCCTGGTGTATGGGAGGTGGTCGAGGGGTGAGGCAGGTGGCGGCGGGCACTGAGTGCATGATGCCTGCAGGTGTGGTGCAGGTCCCTGTGACGCCGTAACCTTGGCGCCGCCCCCCCAGCCCACTCATGAGGCCCCAGAGACATGGGGGAGTGAGGAGCACTAGGACACGAACGGACAGCATCAGGAAAACAAGGGAAGGTAAGCTGGGTTAAGCTGCAGGCACCTGACGCTGGACGCCGTCCCCTCCACCACAAGACGCGGCGCATCCCTCCAGCAGGAGGAGGCCCTGCGTTGAGTTAGTGAGGCGCACGACATCCACCGCACAACACGGGCCACAGTCAACACTCGCACCCATCGCCCGCTGACACCAGACGACACAACCGGTGCACCGCGCCAGCAGTGACTCCACTACATTGCTTTTTGGCGAGATGGAGACAAGCCCTGTGCTGAACTGACAACACCTGCGTTGGTCCGCCTGCAGGAGAGAGAGAGAGAGAGAGAGAGAGAGAGAGAGAGAGAGAGAGAGAGAGAGAGAGAGAAGAGAGAGAGAGAGAGAGAGTGTTTGGAGTGGGAGCAGTCACACCCAGCGTCTGGCCTCACAGTGAGGAGGCTCCATGAGCCCTCCTCGGCTCATCCCTCAAGGTAGCCTCCTCCACCAGGCAAACTCTGCCTCCCGAAGGTGTGGACGGCGTAACATGACGCACTCAGGGAGGCAAGACTGGCCAGGAGGGGAGTGTGTGTGTGTGACTGGGAGGCTAGAAACAGTAGACTGTCCAGTGTGAGAGAAGTCGTAGGATGAACAGAGTCTCCCGCCTGAGAATATGCTGGTGGTGTAGGCTACAGGGCGTGCATGGCCATGCGTCGACATGCTGGACATAATGACGTGCTCACAGCCAAGTGTTGGTGGCCCACAGCTGCCCGACTGTGGGCGGACAGCCACTGCCACACACCAGCCACAATGACCCACTCAACTGGCGCAGTCAACATGGATTTGTTTATGCTATCTGAGGGTCCTAGTTAAGGCCAGGTGTGCAGTGATGTGCTAAGGCCAGGTGTGCAGTGATGTGCTGCTGTATAAACACACCTGTTAGGCCTGGCTTACGTCACTACTGTGTCTTAAGGGATGGAAAGGTTGGGCTGTGTACAGACCAGGTCCCTGGCCACACTAGACCAGGCGGGAGGGTCGCACTGTGTACAGACCAGGTCCCTGGCCACACTAGACCAGGCGGGAGGGTCGCACTGTGTACAGACCAGGTCCCTGACCACACTAGACCAAGCGGGAGGGTCGCACTGTGTACAGACCAGGTCCCTGGCCACACTAGACCAAGCGGGAGGGTCGCACTGTGTACAGACCAGGTCCCTGACCACACTAGACCAAGCGGGAGGGTCGCACTGTGTACAAAACAGGTCCCTGGCCACACTAGACCAAGCGGGAGGGTCGCACTGTGTACAGACCAGGTCCCTGGCCACACTAGACCAAGCGGGAGGGTCGCACTGTGTATAGACCAGGTCTCTGGCCACACTGGACCAAGCGGGAGGGTCGGGCTGTGTATAGACCAGGTCCCTGGCCACACTAGACCAAGCGGGAGGGTCGCACTGTGTACAGACCAGGTCCCTGGCCACACTAGACCAAGCGGGAGGGTCGCACTGTGTACAGACCAGGTCCCTGGCCACACTAGACCAGGCGGGAGGGTCGCACTGTGTACAGACCAGGTCCCTGGCCACAATATGTCGCAGCAGACGTTGAAAACCAACTTGTCATTACCATAAGGCACCACGCCCCCCCTCGACTGCCTTCCTTCCCTGTCTCATAACCGCCACATAATTACCTCCCACCGAATAATACAACACGTTAGACGGAGGGGGGAAATTACGACACGTACCACAAGCCCGAACCTTTATATAACTTTTAACATTAGCGAGAACACTGATTCATCGTGAATGAATCGCATACATATATATATGTATGTATACAGTCAGGTCGAATTTGCATAAAATCAAGCCGTGTTTCCTGCCACAAGTCACTTCCAGGGGCGTCATATTGTAATTTACAGACCCAGTGTTAGGCTGACGCCAGCCCCGCCATCACCCCGCGCGATGGTTACGCCCCACACACACACACACACACACACACACACACACACACCTATCCAATGACGTGCTCCTTCCAGCACCGCTAGAAGTCACGTGTCTCCTGTACTGTGTACCACACCATCTCCTCCCCACCAGCTGCACCTGTCCCCCCCAACCTCCACCTCCTCCACCTGGCAGGTGTTTCCCTCCCCCCACCCACCACCACCAGCACCGGAAGCCCGCGGTAACTCGCCTCTCACGGAACTATTTCCCCAGTAAAATTCCTGCCTTGGTAACTCCGTCGCGTTTCCCCAACATTATCGAGTTGACGTACATGTTTATTGTGACAGTGCTACGAACCTGGGGCTGGGCTGGGCTGGGCTGGGAGCTGCCTGCCTAGCCCCTTCTGCAGAATCCATCCTTGTAGTTATAAAGTAACGCTACGTAAGGCGGCGCCCCCGGCAGGAGTAAGTTGTTAATTTGGCGTCCAGGTCAACGACACCTGGAGGTGGTCCACGTCTCCGTTACCCTCGTAAACCGTGTCCACTCAACTCCCCCCGACTCACGCCCTACCATCCCTCGACCAGGTTGTCCAGCAGTACTTTCTACCTCCTTCAAAAAGGCTCCTCCTCCTCCTCCTCCTCCTGCTCCTCCTAAGACAACCGTGGGCCAGCTCCTCCGGCCCCATCACCCACGTCCACACCAGTCGCATGGCCCCTCGGTCTACGCCTCACAGACGTGCTCGCGGTGGCCTCGCTTCCTGTAACCTGCCACGTCAAGTTCAGCTTCTTGCTGCCGCGGATGAACACCTGCAGCACCGCCTGTGTGACGGGCGGGCGGGCGGGGAGGTGCGACGCAGGTGGCTGAGGCAGGTGGTGGCGGGCGGGTGTATGTAGGACAGGTGGTTGTCAAAGGATCCGTTGAGACCATGATGGGAGGATGAGAGGCAAGTGTTGAGCGGTGGAGGAGGCGAGGCATCAGAGGGTGGGAGGCGAGGCAGGTGATGACAATTGACTGCTACACACACACACACACACACACTGTGAGGAGCCAGAGGCGCCCCGAGTTCAGCGATAGCGTATGGACTTGATCCAGCCTCTCAACCAACACCTCACGTGATGCACAGACGCTCTGTGCTTCCCAGGGTCCTCTGGTCGTACGTCAGACGCTTCGTGGGGCTACAGACATGATGCACAGACGACCGGTCTGTGTGCGTCATTCATAAGATGACACGGGTATGCCATGTCGATGGCCGGGTAAGGATAAATGGTAATGAGAACACTGTGTCTGGCGACGGCTCATGGCCCTGTTATGCAGCTCCTGTGTTAATCATATATCCGGCTGCTATCTCGGACCCCTTATCCGGCTGCTATCTCGGACAGCTTATCCGGCTGCTATCTGGGACCGCTTATCCGGCTACTATCTCGACGGCTTATCCGGCTACTATCTCGGACCGCTTAACCGGCTACTATCTCGAATGCTTATCCGGCTGCTATCTCGACGGCTTTTCCGGTTGCTATCTTGGACAGCTTATCCGGCTGCTATCTCGGACCGCTTATCCGGCTACTATCTCGGACTGCTTATCCGAGTGCTATCTCAACCGCTTATCTGGCTACTCTATCTCAATTAGTTATCCGGTTGTTATCTCAAGTCAGTTATCAGGTTGCTATCTCAATTAGTTATCCTGTTGTTATCTTAATGAGTTATCCGGTTGCTATCTTCACCGTGGTTATCCGGTTGTTGTGTCCAGGGGTTGGTAATGGACGAGTGGTGCAGCCAAACACTAGCCACCACGGTAATGTGACAGACCGCATCCGGTTGTGATAACACGCTGTTACGAGAGGGGGGGGGGGGAGCAAGCGTTACTAACCCCGTAACTGTACATGTTCTCGACTGTGTCACACTCTACGCCGAGATAAAGACACGTTACGGGTTATCGATATCCGTAACTCAGGGTGTAACAAGATCTGTGTTCGGTCCAGTAGCAGGAATAATGTGTGTGTGTGGTGTGTGTGTGTGTCTGTGTGTGTGTGTGTGTGTGGTGGTGGTGTGTGTGTGTGTGTGTGTGTGTGTGTGTGTGTGATTATTATTCCTGTGTTACGAGGGAGAGTGTTTGACACGCCTGTTACCCCCATCTCTTGACTTTGTATTATGTAATATGCCTTTGAGGTGCTCTCGCACACACACACACACACACACACACACACACACACACACACACGCGCGCGCGCGCGCGCGTTGACCAGCCTGGGGGTGCAGGCCATATGCCTGTCATGTGATCTCCAGCGGGCGTCGAGCAAGTGTCGCCTGTACAACTTAGTCCGTCACACACCACACTCCCGCCGCTCGTCACCTGTACCGTCACGACCACCCTCACCGGGGAGTGACGGCGTCACCATCCAGTAACACCGCCTCCCCTCACCAGGGAGTGACGGCGTCACCATCCAGTAACACCGCCTCCCCTCACCAGGGAGTGACGGCGTCACCATACAGTAACACCGCCTCCCCTCACCAGGGAGTGACGGCGTCACCATCCAGTAACACCGCCTCCCCTCACCAGGGAGTGACGGCGTCACCACCCAGTAACACCGCCTCCCCTCACCAGGGAGTGACGGCGTCACCATCCAGTAACACCGCCTCCCCTCACCAGGGAGTGACGGCGTCACCCTCCTGTAGCCTCCCCCCCCCACTTCATGCCCCCTCTGCCCGGTACACACCGTCACCGTCGTGTAAGCGTCACATCATGATGACCGTGTGACGCCTCACGTACTGACATGGGCACACATGTGAAGGTGCCCGTCACACGTGTGCACCTGTCTCGTCCCAGTGGATGTGACAGGTGTGCACCAGGCTCCCTCCACTCATGATAAGTTCCACTGTGGAAAAAAGCTTTATCAGGGGAACTTTGGAACTAAGTTCACATCTCTCCTGTGAGGTGTAGCAACACATACACTGTCTGGCGTGCTGGTGTGAGGTGTAGCAACACATACACTGTCTGGCGTGCTGGTGTGAGGTGTAGCAACACATACACTGTCTGGCGTGCTGGTGTGAGGTGTAGCAACACATACACTGTCTGGCGTGCTGGTGTGAGGTGTAGCAACACATACACTGTCTGGCGTGCTGGTGTGAGGTGTAGCAACACATACACTGTCTGGCGTGCTGGTGTGAGGTGTAGCAACACATAGACTGTCTGGCGTGCTGGTGTGAGGTGTAGCAACACATACACTGTCTGGCGTGCTGGTGTGAGGTGTAGCAACACATACACTGTCTGGCGTGCTGGTGTGAGGTGTAGCAACACATACACTGTCTGGCGTGCTGGTGTGAGGTGTAGCAACACATACACTGTCTGGCGTGCTGGTGTGAGGTGTAGCAACACATACACTGTCTGGCGTGCTGGTGTGAGGTGTAGCAACACATACACTGTCTGGCGTGCTGGTGTGAGGTGTAGCAACACATACACTGTCTGGCGTGCTGGTGTGAGGTGTAGCAACACATACACTGTCTGGCGTGCTGGTGTGAGGTGTAGCAACACATACACTGTCTGGCGTGCTGGTGTGAGGTGTAGCAACACATACACTGTCTGGCGTGCTGGTGTGAGGTGTAGCAACACATACACTGTCTGGCGTGCTGGTGTGAGGTGCAGCAACACATACTTCGCATAACAAAACACTGGCCTTGAGATGGAAGTGGGTGGGTTGGGGTGGGGGACGCTGGAAGGGTGAGGGAGGATGGTGAGGGAGAGATGGGGAAGACATGCGACTCAGGTAATGAGTGCACCACCAGCTCCACCACCACCACCAGCTCCACCACCACCACCACCAGCTCCACCACCACCACCACCAGCTGCTGAGGCCGGCAATGGGGGAGTCGCCACACAACCACACCAAGTGCCACACACCACACCAAGTGCCATTCCTGCTACACTAGGTGGGCCACACACTACACCAAGTGCCACTCCAACTACACTAGCTGGGCCACACATCACACCTGCTACACTTGGTGGGCCAAACTCTACACCAAGTGCCACTCCTGCTACAGGTGGTGGGCCACACACTACACCAGGTGCCACTCCTGCTACAGGAGGTGGGCCACACACTACACCAAGTACCAATCCAGCTACGGGAGGTGGGCCACACACCACACCTGCTACAGGAGGTGGGCCACACACCACCAGGGGAACACTAGGGAAAGTGAACGTACAGGCGGGGAAGATTGTGTTACCAAAGCTCGTTCAGCGTGCGCAGCTCGTGGTCTTGCTGACCCACACCTCAGTATTGCCATGCCAACCGCTCCTGACCAGCGAGCCGGCCGGCGGGCCGCTGGTCAGGTGGCCAGGCTGGGCCTACCGTAATGGCGGTATATTGGAAACAAAACAAGAGACCCTCGGAGTCATCAGGCAATTACCTAACCGGAACTGTGGCTCTCAAGGTTGAGTCAAGGGCACCGGTGACAGATGCACACGCCCCTCTCTCTTCTCTTCTCCTCCACACACCTCGCATGCCGTACTGGGCAAACCCCCACACAGATGACCCACAGCCCCTTCGTCAGGCCCTCCCTCCCCATACATACAACCTCCTTCCCCTCCTTCCCTCCCCCTCGAGACACTCTTGCAAACTCCCCAGATATCGTGCAGATGGGGGAGAGGGGAGCGGAGGGGAGGGCTGGTCGGGTGAAGGTGAGGTGGGGTGTGAGAGGGGTAGGTGCTGCTGTGGTTCAAGGGCAGACCAGGCATAGAGTCAACACCGCTTTACCTCACCTCCTTACTGATCCTCCTGAGCTCAGCCACACCACAGGTGCCTCCCTCTCTCTCTCTCTCTCTCCCTCCTCACCCACACCTGTCGCAGCAACACAGGTACGGGGCCACAGCCCCAAGCCTCTCTGTAGGTCTCCCTACACCCGGGGCGGGGCGGGGCCAGCATCATCACCCACCCACCCCAATATCAAACACGTCACATTGTGTCTTCAACATTCCACTCTCGGCCGGTTCGAGTCTGTAATTGTGGGGCAAACAGGTGACCCAGTGGCTGGAGGAACACCTGGGGCGGCGCGCGCAACACAAGTCTTACGTGACCGGTGGCTAGGGACGTCATCACAGCTGCTGCTGTGCTGTGCGCGCCTCTCCACTTGCTTCCTGTAGCAGCTGTGTCTTGACCACAGGTGCCTCTCCACTCGCTTCCTGCAGCAGCGGTGCCTCCGTCACAGTTGCCGCTACCGCGTGCAGCTGCTGTGCCTGGGCCGCTACCCCGTGCAGCTGCTGTGCCTGGGCCGCTACCCCGTGCAGCTGCTGTGCCTGGGCCACAGCCGCACCCCATTAACAGCACTTGGTGGCATATCTAACACGCTCCTGCCTCACGCTGGCTTCTATCTCCTCTCCCCAGCCCAGTCCACACACACACACACACACACACACACGGTAACCTGGAATACGGTGGACGGAACCAGGCTGCCACAAGATGGCTCGGGTTGGAATCCCGGTTTACATTGAAGAATTGTACCTTCCTCAAATCGTCGGCTAATGTAGTGAGTGGAATTACCCATTCAATCTAATGCAAGGGAAGAAGGGGCGAGGCTAAAGCCACAGGGGTCCCCTGGGAAACAAGAGGTTTCGCACCGTATTTTTTTTTTGTTAGGAGTAATACAGTGTTCAGGACCGCTGGTCTGGAACCGTATTGTGACTGGAAGCACACCTGTTGCACTCCACGTCCTGCAGAGCAGACCTGGGCACGGCCGAGTTATAAAGTGTGTGCAACACACACACACACACACACACACACACACACACACACACACACACGAGCAACTGGCCTGGAAACACGTATTATTCCTGGAAATGACCAAAGTTAACGAGTCTAGCCAGACGGACGCTCCTTCTCCACACGGTCGTCCACAGAGGGGCGGGGAGGTAATCTCGAGAGAGCGCATGGCGGGCGTGGGTGGGGTGGGGGAGGGCGTGGGTGGGGGGCGGGCGTGGGGAAAGCGTGAAGAAAGTAGCGTTGCTCGGGCGGGGGAAAGTCACGAAACACGGCCGACACCAGACACACTCACGCGTGGCTTTGTGTTACTGAGGAACCCTAGTGTTCCTTGGCCACCTCACCTCACCTCACCTCACCTCGCCTGCACTTGTGAAAGTGGCAGCTCCCTCCCGCCCGCCCGCCCCAGTGTTACGCTAGAGCACCTACGTTGTCTCCCCACCTCCCCAAGTACACAGCCGGGGGCGCCAGTGTTGTCTCCCCAGTACACAGACCGAGAGCACCCGTCTTGTCTCCCCACCTCGCCAGTACACAGTCGGGAGGACCACCATTGTCTCCCCATCTCCCCAGTACACAGTCGGGAGGACCACCATCGTCTCCCCACCTCTCCAGTACACAGTCGGGAGGACCACCATTGTCTCCCCATCTCCCCAGTGTAGCGGACAACCTCCCCCAGCTACATGTAGCCCTGCTGTACATCATCATCTCAAATGTTTCTCAACAATTTGACCACAATTCAAAATCAGGTTTTCTGATACCTTCGTGCCATTAGTATAACCCCATGACCGATATGTCCGTCATGGGGTATCAAAATGAGGAGCTCCCCATGTGTAAGCTGGCTCTCACGGCATCAATTAAAACTTGATGTTCCAGACACCAATGATGCTGGGTATCGGAGACATCAATAATACTTGGTAGGAGACATCAGTGATCCCGGGTACCAGAGACATCAATAATACCTGGTAGGAGACATCAGTGATGCTGGGTACCAGAGACATCAATAATACTTGGTAGGAGACATCAGTGATGCTGGGTACCAGAGACATCAATAATACTTGGTAGGAGACATCAGTGATGCTGGGTACCAGAGACATCAATAATACTTGGTAGGAGACATCAGTGATGCTGGGTATCGGAGACATCAATAATACTTGGTAGGAGAGAGACATCAATATACTTGGTAGGAGACATCAGTGATGCCGGGTATGATGAACCCTGACATCAGCTGGAGGCCACAGCGTTACGTAACAGTTTCTCTGACCTGAAGTCACAACACGTGGGAGGTTAGCAGTGGTGGTCGTCCGCGGCACTCTGCCTCCCTGTGAGAGCCAGGTGGTGGTGTTGGCGGCGGCGGAGGGGGAGATCCGCTGGCCCGGGGTCCCGTGCTGAAGGCGGAAGCCTCAGCATGAGCGCCATATGGCAGGCAGTTTACCCCCATATGGCCAGGAAGGACCGACCTCCCTCCCCTGCCTCCTGACGATGCCGTGTGGCTAGGACCTACCTCCTGACGATGCCGTGTGGCCAGGACCTCCTCCTGAAGATGCCGTGTGGCCAGGACCTCCCCCTGACGCTGCCGTATGGCCAGGACCTCCCCCTGACGTTGCCGTATGGCCAGGACCTCCTGACGATGCCGTGTGGCCAGGACCTCCCTCCCCTGCCTCCTGACGCTGCCGTATGGCCAGGACCTCCCATGCCTCCTGACGCTGCCTCAACACCACGGCACCCCCAGCCTCCACACCTCACCACCCTGGAGGTCCTGCTGGAGTGCCTCCAGCCTCCACCTAGCCCTGGTCTGGTGGTACACCTTATCCAGCTTCACTCTCTCTCTCTCTCTCTCGTGACTAACCTTCCAACTAACACTTTCCCTTCTCTTCCTCCCTCCCCAGCCGCCTCGGCCGCCACCCACAGACAGCCTCATCCTTCCACCCCGGGCAAGGTGGATCCTTTCCCCCTTGTCATGTCCTCGCAGCAGCGAGAGAGAGAGAGAGAGAGAGAGAGAGAGAGAGAGAGAGAGAGAGAGAGAGAGAGAGAGCAGCAGCAGCAAACCTCGCATCATTTCGTCCAGAAACCTGAACACGTCTCTGCCTCGCCTCCTCCTCCTACGTGGCGGCAGGTCAGGTCTCCGCCGTGTGACGCTCCCGTGGCTCTACACTCATCATTTCCTCATGATAATGAGAGGCAACCACCTGCAGCAGGTGAACCTGAACGCAGGTGCGTGAGGAAGTGGGCGTGGTGGTGTGGCGCACCTGTCAGTTCACTTGCTGTGCCGTTCAACCCATCCCGCACGTGTGCACCTGTCTTGAGTGAGACATATGTACGTCAGGACACGGCTGGTGGGTCGTGGCTGTGACAGATGCACGCCAGGACATGGCTGGTGGGTCGTGGCTGTGACAGGTGCATCAAGTATAATTGATGCCGTGAGAGCCAGCTTACACATGGGGAGCTCCTCATTTTGATGCCCCATGACGGACATATCGGTCATGGGGTTATACTGGTGGGTCGTGGCTGTGACAGATGCACGCCAGGACACGACTGGTGGGTCGTGGCTGTGACAGATGCACGCCAGGACACGGCTGGTGGGTCGTGGCTGTGACAGATGCACGCCAGGACACGGCTGGTGGGTCGTGGCTGTGACAGGTGCACGCCAGGACATGGCTGGTGGGTTGCCTGGCTCTACCCCCCCCCCCCTACATACTTGGCTTCCCAGTGTTCAGGAACCTGAAGGACGACCTTCGCGAGCTCAAGGTCCTGCTCGGGGAGCTCTTCCGGCGGGACTCTGTTGTCCGGCTCAGCTGCCAACACCGCATTCCTGGTCTTCCTCGGACGTGTGCAAGGGGCAGGTAGGCACACCACCACCACCTCCTCCTCCTCCTCCTCCTCAAGAGTGAACCCTGACCTCCAGCAGGAGAGCGTGGCGCGCATACCTCTCTCCTCAGACGTCTCGTAAACACATAATATTCACACAATACATGAAGGTCATCTCGTCTTGATATGAGCAGGAAATAAAAAAAAAAAATATTCCCATCCGAAGATTATCATGAGTAAGCATGACTGTACGAACACACACACACACACACACACACACAGTATTCCAGCGAGAATAGCCAGGCCCATCACTTACGCGGGCGACACACACACACACACACACACACACACCTGTAGTGCTGCGGGAGGAGCCAGGATGGCTCCTGTCAGCCACCTCACACCGACTATTGACCAGCCACCTCAACACCATTACCGACTCAACTGCCCGATCCCCATGATGTTACGGGGAGGCCAGGGAAGGAGGGAGTGGGAGGAAGAGGCCAGGGAAGGAGGTAGTGGGAGGAAGAGGCCAGGGAAGGAGGTAGCGGGAGGAAGAGGCCAGGGAGAAGATAGTGGAAGGAGGGCAGGGAGGCGGTAGTGGGAGGAAGCCAAGGAGGTTGTGGGAATAGGAGGCCAGGGAGGCGGTAGTGGAAGGAGGAGGGCAGGGAGGCGGTAGTAGGAGGAGGCCAGGGAGGCGGTAGTGGGAGTAGGAGGGCAGGGAGGCGGTAGTAGAAGGAGGCCAGGGAGGCGGTAGTGGGAGTAGGAGGAGGAGGAGGAGGAGGAGGGCAGGGAGGCGGTAGTGGGAGGAGGAGGAGGAGGAGGGCAGGGAGGCGGTAGTGTGGAGCCGTGACCCTGCCGTCTGGTCATGGCTAGGGGGGCCGCACCCGTGCAGAGTTATACGTATACCAAGTGGGTCTGGCCAGCGGCCGAGAAGCCCGGCAAGTGCACGACGTCCCGGGCGACAGAGGAAGCAGCAGCAGCAGCAGCCGTGGTGGCTGGCCAGGCGCGCCGCAGGAATGGTGACCACGTCACCGTGAACGTCTGAGTGCGGCCGGCACGCGGCACCGGAAGATACGGACTTCCTGATTGTCGGCGCTACGTATCGTGGTGTCACGCGCCGCCGCCGCCGCCGCCCGGGAAATGTTGGCCTGACGTTCCTGCCGCTAAACATCTCCCGCTGTGGCATAGGAAAACCCCACCTCCCGCCATGTTGGCCCAGGTCTCCGTATATATTATCATCATGTAAACCATCTTCCCTCAAAACCCAGGAAGAAGAAAAAGAAATAATCATGTACAACTATTCTATATTTATTTCTGTGTTAAAATACCCGGAGAAGCAAAACCCCATTTATATAATAGGCGGAGCGTGTGGACTTGTTTTGCTGTGTTGGGGGATTGGGGGGTGTGTGAGCGGTATCCAGCAGGTGGAGAGCTTCCTCATGGTTACCAGTAGAGCTTCGGTATCTATTTAGGATGCATGTGGGGCGTCGGGCTGGCCCAGGTATCCAGGGCAGAGTGATCGCTGCAGATAATTCGCGGGCTAACCTTGAGCGCAGAGTGGCCCCCGCCCGCCCCGACCACCTTGTATCTCCGTGAAAGAAAAATCCTGGGCTCAGAGTGGCGTGTATATCAACCATGGCTTACCGTAGCCTCTCCCCCTGCGTCAGGCGCAGCGGCCGCCAGGCTTGCGGTTTGGCGTGAAGACGTGATGGGTCGGTATAAGCGGGGAGCACTGCGGCGGCCGCAGCCTTGAGAGCAGCGGCAGAAAAACTGCGGCGGTGCCCGGGGCAGGCAGGCACACCTTGTCATGCATCAGGCGCCCCTTAATGCGCAGTTGATGAGGCCGGGCGCCATTTTTTGCGAGTCGGCGTATGGATGAATGAATGATGATTGTGATCACGGCCAGACGATGGTCCTTCCCGCCAACCCGCGACATAGCGCCGGGAAAGTCGACGCCATAACGGGCTAGCTGGCAACTCGAGCCAGCCGTGTATCCTTGAACAACCATACTAACTTCCTCTTGTGCTTTGTCCCACAAGGACAGTGGGAGAAGTCTCCAAGGTCTCCTTCGCCAGATATCCTCTCCATCCTCCACACACACACACACACACACCGCCAACCAACACCCTAAGAAAATGTGCGGAACAAGGTTATGTAAGAGGCGGCAAGTGTGGCGGCGGCGGCGGCGGCCAAGCCCACGCACCGCCACCAACCAACGCCTTAAACTGAAGACAAAAAAAAGGGGGAAAAAAAATTCCTCTACAAAATCTCCTCCCGCGTGACAGTAAGGTGGGGATTATCGTCCATGCCATCACTGAATATCGTTATTACACACACACACACACACACACACACACACATATATGAAGTTTCTTCGTTGTATATCAACTGACATTTTTCTTGTATCTCCGCTGATGATGTGATCATTACACAAAAGTGCACTAGGGAACTTATCGTGTTTCGTTTCCTTGTGGATAACAAAGGATATATATATATATATATATATATATATATATATATATATATATATATATATATATATATATATCCACAGTCTCCAACATATTACAGAAAGTGGGAGATCCTCGCATCCTGTAGCATCACTTTCTCAAGATAGAATAGAGACACAGTAAGGATCTTTCCTCATAGTCCAGTCTGTTCTTAACGCTACCAAGCTTATATATATATATATATATATATATATATATATATATATATATATATATATATATATACATATATATATATATATATCCCTGGGGATAGGGGAGAAAGAATACTTCCCACGTATTCCCTGCGTGTCGTAGAAGGCGACTAAAAGGGGAGGGAGCGGGGGTCTGGAAATCCTCCCCTCTCGTTTTTTTTTTTTCTAATTTTCCAAAAGAAGGAACAGAGAAGGGGGCCAGGTGAGGATATTCCCTCAAAGGCCCAGTCCTCTGTTCTTAACCCTACCTCGCTGTCGCGGGAAATGGCGAATAGTATGAAAAAAAAAAAAAAAAAAAAAAAAAAAATATATATATATATATATATATATATATATATATATATATATATATATATATATATATATATATATATAACTATTTTCGTTACAAGAGACCGTCAGTAACTTCCCAACACATGTCCAGTTGATATCCGCTCAGTACTGGGCTTGAGGGGGGGGGTGTTACAGGGGCCATATGGCCCCCAATCCGGGAGTTGGCCTCAACCAGCGTACGCGAGGTTGGCAGCTCGGCCACCATACACACACACACACACACACACACACACACACACACACACGTGTGTTACCGGACTCCTCGAAGCTGTATCACAGGGAGTAACGTTTGCCTGCTACTGTATAACGAATTCTCTAAATAACAGTGTGTGTTTGTACGTACATTTACATGCATACAGATTTACACAGAGTAAAAACGCATTCAGTTTAACGTGAGATTAAATGATAATGTATGGACATAATCACTTGTGAAATGCTGCCAGAGAATACAAGTGCTGACACCAATATCACAGTCAAAAAATGTTAGAAATATATATATGGCGAGGAACAAGGCAACTGAGCAGTAAGATGTGAGAACATCATACTGAGGACGGTATATCCAAGACATGATGGTTGTAAACAGATTGATGTGACGGGCGGCATATGTGGGAAACTAACATATTATCGCTTATGTGACGGGCAGTATATCTTGGAAATGATGAGTATATTATCACTTATGTGACGGGCAGTATATCATGGAAACTATAAGTATGTAGACACTTATGTGACGGGCAGTATATCATGAAAACCTTCCCGTGTAACAGGCGACACCATGAAGTATCCAGCAACGGTGGGGAGCGCAACAAGAGAATTGAAGTAATGGTGTCTCACCTGCAACGCGTGTAGCCTTGGCCTCTCTCCATAACTGTGAGATGTTAAATAACTGCGCCATTATAACTTTCTCCTGCGCCATTCTTACATCATAATCATCATTACTTTCTCCAATATTCAGAGCTACGTACATTAAGTTCATGCAAATGAAGCAGATATGACCTTGTATGTCCTCAGATATCAAGTATTCTGGCGAGGTATAGCGAGGATACACTTGACAGTTTGGGTGTACAGTTTAAAGTGGGTCGACAGTGTGGCCGGACACGTTCAATATACAGTTATTAACTAAAACATTAAGACGTATTTGTCGTCATGAGGGGTCAGTATCATGAGCAGTGCATGGTGGCCATGAAGCGAGCTAAGATGGTCTGAGGTCCCGTACACTGACATCTAGCTTGGGTGGCTTTGATCATGGACTTGGACATTGATGGCAAGAATGTGGATTTGTATAATGAAGTCTTGATGCAAATGAAGCATCCAGAGAGCATGGGGACAAGGAGATGAATAATCCAAGTCTACACAGGGAAGGAAGGTACAATAAAGTCATTTTCTATAAAAGACTATGAGGCCAGATATGTCCAAACCTATTCAGCTTTACAATGAACAAAAACAATATCATTTAACCTATTCAACTTTACAATTAATTAACGTAGATACAAGATGTCACATAATTTCAGATCTACTGCATGAACAGGCTTGGCTGAAATGCACCCACATGATCTCTATAAACATGTCATGCAAAATTCCAATGTACGATTTTAAACCACAACAGCTGATGGACGACAAGTGGCTGGGTACGATAACTGCCAGATATAATTTTTCTATGCCGCTTTCAATAACGTCTCATACAGTCACGAGGTTTAACGTCATGTAAAGATAATAACAAGGAACTCCAATATATATTTAGGTCATCAGCATCTGGTTGTAACGTAATCTCAGGTGTTGACGTTCAACGGTTTGGGTAGCAACTGTGGGTGACGTCATCCGGGCTACACCAACTCGACACACAAGACAGACGGACGCGATCTCTCTCTCTCTCTCTCTCTCTCTCTCTCTCTCTCTCTCTCTCTCTCTCTCTCTCTCTATATATATATATATATATATATATATATATATATATATATATAAACAATTAAACGACAGAATCTTGTACTAGCCACATGACCCGCCATGGGCGTTAATTACATCTCACTAGCCACATGACCCGCCATAGGTGTTACAATTTTATCATATACTAGCAACATGGCGAACTTCAGACACAGTAACCAGCTATAAGGACTTGGGTCGGAATAAATGTATCTGTCACTAACTCTCTATAAGCGACCACTTGTTCAAATAAGCTTTCAAGATGGATGGGTTCGAATCCCAAAGCTGCCGCCAAGTTCAGTTACGAGTGCTGTGTACTGGAAGCATCGCCACAAGTTTATCATTTGGTTCACTAGGGGAAGAAGGGAGTTATTATACAGTGATACATTACAATATCACAGCTCATGACCAGCTATTGTGCTGTGAGGAGTGAGTGGTGTGTGTGTGTGTGTGTGTGTGTGTGTGCTTGAAGGAACGAAGGCAGTGGGAACCATTGGAAAGGTAATGAGGCACGCTCGGTTGGGTCATTATATATATATATATATATATATATATATATATATATATATATATATATATATATATATATATTGGAAAGGATCACAATTTTGCGCGTGATCAAGATATTCCTATGAGTCCACGGGGAAAATGAAACACGAAAAGTTCCCTAGTGCACTTTCGTGATTATTACACGAAAGAGCACTTGGGAACTTTTCGTGTTTCATTTTCCCCGTGGACTCATAGGAATATATATATATATATATATATATATATATATATATATATATATAGAGAGAGAGAGAGAGAGAGAGAGAGAGAGAGAGAGAGAGAGAGAGAGAGAGCGAGAGAGAAATATATATATATATATCTATCTATCTATATATATATATATATATATATATATATATATATATATATATATATATATTTTCCCTGGGGATAGGGGACAAAGAATACTTCCCACGTATTCCCTGCGTGTCGTAAAAGGCGACTAAAAGGGGAGGGAGCGGGGGGCTGGAAATCCTCCCCTCTCGTTTTTTTTTTTTTTAATTTTCCAAAAGAAGGAACAGAGAATTGGGCCAGGTGAGGGTATTCCCTCAAAGGCCCAGTCCTCTGTTCTTAACGCTACCTCGCTAATGCGGGAAATGGCGAAGTTTGAAAGAAAAGAAATATATATATATGTATATATATATATATATATATATGTATATATATATATATATATATATATATATATAGAGAGAGAGAGAGAGAGAGAGAGAGAGAGAGAGAGAGAGAGAGCCGAACCGAAACGGGAGAAAATGACTCAGGACCCCAATTAAAAGTAACATGGCGGAGTCATGAAATGTAAATGGTACGGAGGGATTAATGAGGCATGACACATCTGACCTCGTACGTCACACGCGAGAGAGAGAGAAAGGAAAATAGTGAAAGTGACGTGGCAGCAGCAGGAGCACTAGTGGGGGTCCTGGCGGAAATGTGAGTAACGTCGAGACAAGAATTTCCCTCTGTTAACATGACTTTAAAATTAATTAATGTAATTAATTAGTTACATAATCATTTTAGCTTCTCGAACACTCTATGCTGAATTTGAGTATCAATTGGGGATTTGTGGTAATGGCGCTAAACATAATGACTTAAAGATTCTGACTATTTTTCACAAACCTGTTTAACATTTAGATGTGTATCACGCATTTCTAGCACTGCGTTCAACCGACAGGGGGAATATATGTACCTAGTGGTAACACAAGGTTGGAGACAGTACGACAACGGACAGAATTGGTAAGTTTCCCCCCCAAGACGTGCTGAGGGAGGGACACTTGCACATAGAAAACGTGGGTGTACGAGACGCTGTCACACGAAGTACTTGTGTGTGTGTGTGAACTCCTCGAGGAAGAGACGCTGGTGATGAGTTACTGCTGACCGTTCAGACGCGGGACACGGCGGGGTGATGGGGAGGAGGGAGGAGGAGCCGAGGCGTGGCTCATGAGCAGGTATGAGTGTCATGATGTGGCAGATAATGAGGTAAACACAAGGCCGATGAATCAGAGGCAGAGACCCATCACAGTGACCCCCCCCCCCGGATTCTCCCCCCCCCCCTCACGTTCTGCCAGCCGGACGACCATATTGTGGTCTTGCTTACCACACACACACACACACACACACACACAGCAGTCTACCATCACCAGGATATCCTAGGCTGTTTCCTAAGTCCACCTGGGACCCGTCCAGCCATCCCGCACGCCGTCCCTGCCTTCGGTGTGCCTTGGGGAAACACAATCATACTTCCTAAATTTTGGAGGCGAGGGTATCACGGGGGATGGCCTGGTGAACAGGCCAGGCTCTCATAAAAAGGTTGCGAGAAATATTGGCTCTGACGAATGCAGATGTCTGGGACGCGTGGTTGGTGGAGTCTGATATCTACAATCGTCTGCCTCCTTCATGAAGAACAGCCACTAGTGGCGCGGGAGAGGTATGGGAAGGATCATACGTGAAGCAGGAGGAGGCAAGGGCACCACTTTCACTCCTCCACGACTGGAAACTTGTGAGAGGAGGCAGAGAGCCTCCCCCAGCAGGGCCCGACCCACAGTGCATGATCGCTGATGCATGTGCAGCCACAGCCAAGCCCTGGGGACACCCACTTGGGCAGTGACGTGGTGTTAAGACACAGAAAAGCTGTGATGCTGTACGACGAGGCAGAGAGAGGTTCCCCAAACTTAGAAAACCAGGGCTGGCTCCACAGATGTAGGTCCTGGCTCACTCCCACACCGATGTCTTTCTGTTCACTGTTGTCATCCTGGATGTATGAGAACAGCGATGATGCACTATTCCTCTCCTGCGTTCAACCGTTAGCGTGACCAGCAAGAAAGAATTACAGTGACTGAGTGTGAGTGTGAGTGGGGGGGAAACACGACTCATTACGTGCTGGGTATACACAATGAGGCCATTGATCCTAGAAATTTTAAGATACCCCATCTTGATGGATCGTGGGCTGCTAGTTCAGCTTCCCCCGCGAGACCCAAACGTCAGAATCAAACAGTACACGACGTCGAACAAGGACAACACTGGTGTAAGAAATCATATACCTGGAAAATCTTTAAAATGTCGCGTCGGATGTGTTGTCACGTATCCGCGATGAAGGCGAGGAAGATTACAAAGTTCCGGCAGTCAACCGCGACAGGAGGAGAGGGAAAAAAAAAGTCCTCAAACAGAGAGAGTAAACTGGTGGAATCTACAAGACTCAGATGTGATAAGGGACGCTGACCCGACCTGGAGTGGTGGAGCCATGTTTCACCGGGGGCATGACCGAACCCATCACGTCTTCCCTATGCTGTGGATAAGCTATCATTAGAACAGAGGAGCAGCGTACTGCGAGACGGTGAATATACCTAACATGGCAGGTGAAGTGGTGGTGGCGGGAACACAAGTGCGTGTCTACTCAAGTGGCTCCAGCTTGGGGGGGAGAGGCCATGCCACACTGAACAGGTTCAGTCGCTTCACACATCCTGACGCAGTGCCAACGATGAAGGAAGGTTCAGTCAACAGTGTGTGTGGTGTGCGAGACGGACATGCAACGTATGAGTGGTGACAATTTACCATGAGTGTCCAGGCGTTTCAACCAATGAGTATATTGAGGCCGAGAAAAACACCGCGGTGGTGGATGTAGTTACTTGGGGGGGGGGGGGGGGGAGGTCAATCAAAGGTCAACAGGGAAAGAAGATGTAGTAGTTGGGGTAATTGGTGATTAAGGAACACCCCCCCCCTCCCAACCACTGCTAGTGACAGCGGCGGGAGAGGTGATCATGACCCAGCTCTGGGTGAGGCACACCTGGTCACCCACACTTATGTTCTTCTGCCACTAGGGTTCTCTACAGAGGGAGGTGCCACGCCTCACTGCCTCCTCATGCCTCACGGGCGTCCACAAACGCCTCACGAGCCGGGAGACCATAGTGAGAAAGTCTCGCTGAGGTGCAACAACGCGTCTTGAAGAAGTGTTTACCAGAAAAATGGCGTCAATTGTCCACCCAAATGTTTGAGGGATGCGCGTCGCATCTGGAGTAAGCTACAGGTGAGCATGGCAGCTCGCTGAGGGGGGAGAGAGAGCCTGAGGGGACGATGGTCTTCTACGGAAGGAGTGCATGACGAACGGCTGCAGGCCGTGCATGACGACCCGTGCAGGGTCATTTAAGACCAGCATCGGGGTAAACTGGTGCGTTGCGTCATGCGGTAAGGTGGTACACTGCAGCGTCGTTCCCTTGTGTGTACACTGACGGCTGTGTACGTGTGAATTCTCCCCCTCCGCCAAGGTGCACAGACATAAAAAGAGACGGGAGTGTGTCCACAACCCTGTCCCCCCGATGCACAGAGGGCACGACACAGACGCGAGAGAGGAGGAGGAGGGGAGAGGGCGCTCCCATCATGGAGTGAGAGGAGGATCAGTGTTGGTGTGAGGAACACACACACACACACACACACACACACACACACACACACACACTCACACACACTCACACACCCCGCCATCCGCCAACCTGTGCCACACAAACACTTGTGTGCTCTCGCTCTGCCCCTGACCTTGGGATAATCAACAGATGTCCCAGTGGTCCCAGGGATGTACTACAGCGGTGTGGGGGGGGGGGGGGGTCTGCCAGACCACCTCCCTCCCTCCCTCCCTCAGTCAGACCCTCCCCCTCCTACCTACCCCACGGTTCATTCATAGTACTTTCACCGCTTGCTTCATCATTCATGATACATCATTCATGCTGCATCATTCATGCTGCATCATTCATAATACATCATTCATGATACGCTATCCGTTAATACATTACCCGCTAATACATTATTCGTCTGTCCATCATCCGTTAATACAAGGACGTCATCTGTCTATAAATGTGTCATCTTCTTATACATCTTTCATGTTACAATCCACACACACACACACACACACACACACACACACCTGTCAGGTAAGTGTAGCTGCCGTACGTGTGTGTGTGTGTGTGTGTGTGTGTGTGTGTGTGTGTGGCCGGAGCCAGCTCCTTGGCCTCCCGTGACGGCATCCACCACCCGCAGGTGGACGCCCCTGACGCGTCGTCACCTCCGCTGATGATGATGTGGGTTCTGACCCTACCACCTGGCAGTGGCATTCCATATTTACACACACACGCGGGACTTGGACCTGACACGGAGGAAGACGCGAGATTTTGACGCTTGCTTGGAGATAAAGCCGAGACGTGTTGGGTAATATGACCAGCAATCGGTGTATATCTATCGGTTTGGTTGAAATACACTTCATAAAGTTTGGATGTAGGTGTGTCAGCGGGTGTACAGCAATACCTCCATGCTGATCACCACAGGAGGTGGGTCAGGTGGGGAGAGTGATCATAGCTTTATGTACGAGGCGACACAACAGGTGTGGAGGGAGGGGATCCATCTACCTTACTGGGGGGGTCACACATTCCCTCGCCTCACACGAGAACCCATTCACTGGTGGACTCGTATCTCGCACTGGGTCTCGGGGGGGCGCGTCGCCTACGTGTACTACGTGTACTATTGCCTCCTCCGCCCTACACTCACACTGATGCTCACTTGTTAACGTCGCCTGCAGACAGCGCCATCAGTACTGGAATCCTATGTTCGGTGTAGGGAAAGAGTTCCTCACCCATTTTTACCTTAAGAGTTAGCGCCTGAGCGCTTGATGTGAGCGTTCGTGTGCTACCTTCTAGCAGTTCCATCCTATGTCTTAAGACATTTTCGAAGTCGTAAGTGTTTTGTGGGAGGGAAGACATGTTCCTGGCGGCTCGCCATTTTCCCCGCAAAGGATAATATTCCTGATTTGTCGTGTAGTCATGCGAGATAACGTCTGGTGCATGACGACGGTGCTTCACGCACTGGTCAGGGAAGATCCTGGCCTGTGTGTCATGCATGTAGCTGCTGCTGTGTGTGTGTGTGTGTGTGTGTGTGTGTGTGTGTGTGTGTGTGTGTGTGTGTGTGTGTGTGTATGTGTGTCCTCGACCCATCAGGCTGGACACTTGGGTGTGTACGTAGATCACCCAGACCTTCAAACCTCACCCTACCCCCTTCATCAAGTCCCTCACCCTACCCCCCCCTCATCAAGTCCGGCACCCTACCCCCTTCATCAAGTCCGGCACCCTACCCCCCCTTCATCAAGTCCGGCACCCTACCACCCCTCCCTCATCAAGTCCCTCACCCTACCCCCCCTTCATCAAGTCCGGCACCCTACCCCCCCTCCCTCATCAAGTCCCGACCCTACCCCCCCCCCCTCATCAAGTCCGGCACCCTACCCCCCTCATGAAGAAGCGCAACAAGTTGGCCGGTGTGAGGTGTGCAGTGGGTAGACTGATCACGTTACACTTCCTGGCCGCGCTCGGCCACGTACCGCCACTATGAGCCCTCCACACATGCCCTCCCTCCCTCCATCCCGCCCTCCCTCTGCACTTGAGACCCACTGGTCAACTCGGCCGCTGCCAGCACGGCGCGACCACCACACACACACCTGTCGTCCCCGCCCGCTCCCTCCTCCCCACACCGGGTCCTTCCCTACACCGCTCACCTTCGCCACGCCCTACAAGACACGATCGCTGAATAACCTGGAGGTCCCCTGGCCCCCTGGACACCAGTCATGCCCCGGGCTGACTACTCTCTGGGCGTGTCGGTGGTGTCCGCCAACCAACACGCCCCCCACACGCACGGTCCTCCACCATGTGAGGAGGATGCATATCCTTCTGTGGGGCGCCGGCCCGCGCAGGAAACACTCCGACGTCCTCAGGATAAGCTCCCTCGCCAGCAGGCGGGTCCCAGGACTTGGCCAGGATGTAGTAGTCTCCTGGACGGAGGGGACAGTACTAGTGATGACACACACACACACACACACACACACACACACACACACCTCGAGACTCACCATGTGAAGTTAACGAGTGTTTCAGAATTCCCTCGGTGTAGTGCTTGATATACGTTGCGCATGGACAGAGGTGTATGCGTGTTGATGCCTAATAATGTGTGTGTGTGTGTGTGTGTGTGTGTGTGTGTGTGTGTGTGTGTCGTATATACATACAGCCAAGGTAGAAAGTAAAATCGTAAAAAAAAATGTATGTTGTTCTGAAATCACATACACGAAACCATGTTGAGTAATGTGTTATCATGATCACACCGTGCAACACTTGCAACACAACACCAGTCATGATGTTGCTTATAACACTAGCTACCTCTCCAGCCATGGGCGTCATACTAGCTCCACTGCTAGCCAGCATACACATCTGAGGAGAGTGTAGCCTGCGTGTAGCTACACTGCCAGCCAGCATACACATCTGAGGACGGTGTAGCCTGCGTGTAGCTACACTGCCAGCCAGTATACACATCTGAGGACAGTGTAGCCTGCGTGTAGCTACACTGCCAGCCAGTATACACATCTGAGTGTAGCCTGCGTGTAGCTACACTGCCAGCCAGTATACACATCTGAGTGTAGCCTGCGTGTAGCTACACTGCCAGCCAGTATACACATCTGAGGACAGTGTAGCCTGCGTGTAGCTACACTGTCAGCCTGTATACACATCTGAGGACAGTGTAGCCTGCGTGTAGCGACACTGCCAACCAGTATACACATCTGAGTGTAGCCTGCGTGTAGCTCCACGGCCAGCCAGCATACACATCTGAGTGTAGCCTGCGTGTAGCTACACTGCCTGCCAGTATACACATCTGAGGACAGTGTAGCCTGCGTGTAGCTACACTGTCAGCCAGTATACACATCTGAGGACAGTGTAGCCTGCGTGTAGCTACACTGCCAGCCAGAATACACATCTAAGGACAGTATAGCCTGCGTGTAGCTACACTGCCAGCCAGTATACACATCTGAGGACAGTGCAGCCTGCGTGTAGCTACACTGCCAGCCAGTATACACATGAGGACAGTGTAGCCTGCGTGTAGCTACACTGCCAGCCAGTATACACATCTGAGGACAGTGTAGCCTGCGTGTAGCTACACTGCCAGCCAGTATACACATCTGAGGACAGTGTAGCCTGCGTGTAGCTACACTGTCAGCCTGTATACACATCTGAGGACAGTGTAGCCTGCGTGTAGCGACACTGCCAGCCAGTATACATATCTGAGGACAGTGTAGCCTGCGTGTAGCTACACTGCCAGCCAGTATACACATCTGAGGACAGTGTAGCCTGCGTGTAGCTACACTGCCAGCCAGTATACACATCTGAGGACAATGTAGCCTGCGTGTAGCTACACTGCCAGCTAGTATACACATCTGAGGACAGTGTAGCCTGCGTGTAGCTACACTGCCAGCCAGTATACACATCTGAGGACAGTGTAGCCTGCGTGTAGCTACACTGTCAGCCTGTATACACATCTGAGGACAGTGTAGCCTGCGTGTAGCGACACTGCCAGCCAGTATACACATCTGAGGACAGTGTAGCCTGCGTGTAGCTACACTGCCAGCCAGTATACACATCTGAGGACAGTGTAGCCTGCGTGTCAACACCGCAGTGTACTGCCTCTAAGGTCATATCATCTGTCAACTTCTTGTATCCTTCACAAAGTGTACTGTCCAACCTGTGTAGGCTCGCCTGTTAATTTGCCCCCATCAACGTCTTTCTAAGGGTATATGTCAGGTTGGGTTGGGTTTGGTTAGACAAGGGAGGGTTTGGTTGGGTTTGGTTACATAAGGGAGGGTTTGGTGGAGTTTAGGTCAAGTTAGATAAGGGAGGGTTTGGTTTAGGTTGGGTTTAGGTAGGTTAGATAAGGGTGGGGAGGGTTGGGTTTGGTTACCATAGATAAAGGAGGGTTTGGGTTTGGTTAGGTTAGGTTAGGTTAGGTTAGGATTGTAACCAGACCAAAATTAAAAAAAAAAAAAACACGTTCTTCCGAGACCATCCAGGCTCTCACTTGTGTGGGGAAGACCTGCCTTGCGATCTCCTCTGTGTCATTCCTTCACTCAATATCTTCAATTGGACACTCCCATCGCACCTCTTCCTCCTCACTGAACGTCTCCCACGACTGAATCGAATCTTCTGTAGCACAGTTCGTCAGGAGAAGCACTGTGCACGGCGAGAGAGAGAGGCCAGCCATGTCTTCACTATTCCTGGCAGTTTCAATAGGTCAAAATTCCCTCCACGTTACAGTATACCAAGGCACACAAGAGAGGAATTCCGGTAACAGCAAACCACCGTGACCTTAACGAGGCTGTTTGAGATCAGTGGAAAAGGGACCAGAAACCCACAGACCAGAGGGTTTTAAGAGGAGAAAGGCAACGAGGCGTATGTCACTCGTGGATCTGTAGCGAAATGTTGATCGGGTCTGTTCTGTAAACTTGAGCTGTGGGTGCTGCCTTCCACCCACAGAGCCACTGTGGTAAGTCACTCCACACAGTAAGGTCGCAGCGGAAGGAGAAGGAATTCGCCTCTTATTCGAGGTACAACATTGGTGTTCTCACGATTCCATATCACCACGACTGAAACCAGACGAACCCATAACCTGAAGTGACTCGTTAGATCAACATGATAGTATAATGATGACCCTAACACAGTGGCTCCCACACACACACACCAGCCAACGTATTGTATCTACTCACTGTATCTTACGCGTGTGAATATACACATCTTGGATTGTTTTTCTTGTTTTCAATCTTTTCTGACCGTTATTTATGACCTCCACTCCTCACAATTCCCTCTCTCCCTCTCTCTCCTGCGTCCCACTTCCCTCTCTCTTTCTCTCTGTCTCCTGCGTCACTATTCCACACATCACATACCTTTCTCCAGGCTTAACACTTTACGTTCCCCCACATTTAACTACACCACTCTTCCCACAAATATTGTTCGGTCCATTTCCTCATCAGTTTCCACACACATGAGTTTAGCCCTGGTGGAACGAAACGCAATGTACTGATGCTATACTCGCACATGTTTTGAGTTCAAACTGGAGTTGATACCTGTGTTCCCCCCCTGTCTGATAATACTGCCTCGCCTCATTACTGCTAAACACTCATCTGATTCGTCAGCCCAGCCATAATGCAGGCGATGTGATCCGATTTTTGCAGTATTATGATGTAAGGTGCTAAACGTAGGTGTTACTAAGCACTTTATATATATATATATATATATATATATATATATATATATATATATATATATATATATATATATATATATATATATTTTAAGCTACGATTCTTCTAGCATTCCACACGTCCCCGTTTTCTTCATTCGTGTGTGTGTGTGTGTGTGTTGGGGGGACGTCATTTCGAAACCTTTCTCTCATATAATGAGGCCAGTAAAATACTTCTCGCTGACGCAAGCCACAGTCTCCAGCAGCCCTTCTTGAGAACACGAGAGTACAAAAGAGATTTTCGAGTTCATACATGATAACTCTTGTTGATGTGAAGGCGTGTGACTCGTAAAGAAATAGAGGATGTTTCCCCCCCTCACCAGTCAACACACTGGGTCCACACCTACTGCATCTGATCCACACACACACACACACACACACACACACACACACACACACACACAGGGAGAGACGAGCTATACTGGTCAATTGACAGGGGCAGGAGAGCAAGCCTAGTCCAACTGGAAAACCTGGTAATGCACTGGACACCAGAGATGGTTCATACGCTAGCTCCAGCAGGAGGCCAGACCGATCTCAGCGGGTATTGGTATACAAGGTAATGTGGTACCAAGTCCCTCCCCTGCTCCCCCCCCCTACACTGACGGTGTTACAAAGTCCCCCTATCTCCCCCCCCCCTCCTCCCGCCCCCTACACTCTCTGACGGCCCTTCCCCCTCCCCCACCTCCTCCTCTTGAGAGCCTTGGAACTCGTTTTATTCTAATTCATCCACTTCCTTACGGCCATCGTATCCATTTCATGTGTCATTTACATAAACTTGGCCTCCACACGCCAGGCCGGGGGCAACACACAGCCTTGGCATCACCACAGCCAACACTCCTCCTCGCGCGCCAGTGTTTCTCCACCACACACACGCAACACAGCCACCTCCGTGTGCCTACAATACACTACCAGTGAGACATGGTCTAACCTTGGACATCACAAGACACCCATCGCAGGTGTAACACAGCCACACCCTGGGCATTTCACACTGATGTATCGCACTGGCCATTTAAGGAGCACGGAGAGCGCGTGGCAAATGTGTAGCCAGTTGGTAACATGGCCAGCTGGCCTTGGAGGCTTCACGCAAAAGTAACAAAGCCACTGTCGAGCAGTTCACTCAAACTCAACACAGCAAGTATTGGAGGCTTCATCTTCCCGTAACATAGCCAGCCTCTGAAGTTTTTACATAGCTTTATCACACTAGCAACACTTTGAACGCTTCACACAGCTGTGTCACACTAGCAACATAGCCAGCCTTGGATGCTTCATACAGCTTTATCACACTAGCAACATAGCCAGCCTTGGATGCTTCGTACAGCTGTGTCACACTAGCAACATAGCCAGTCTTGGGTGCTTCATACAGCTGTGTCACACAAAATAGCCAGCCTTGGATGCTTCATACAGCTGTATCACACTAACAACATAGCCAGCCTAGGATGCTTCATACAGCTGTATCACACTAACAACATAGCCAGCCTTGGATGCTTCGTACAGCTGTATTACACTCGCAACATAGCCAGTTTTGTTAGTTTCACAGCTGTATCACACTAACAACATAGCCAGCCTAGGATGCTTCATACAGCTGTATCACACTAGCAACATAGCCAGCCTTGGATGCTTCATACAGCTTTATCACACTAGCAACATAGCCAGCCTTGTTAGCTTCACACAGCTGTATCACACTGACAACATAGCCAGCCTTATTAGCTTCACACAGCTGTATCACACTGACAACATAGCAAGTCTTGGATGTTTCACACAGCTGTATCACTCTTAACAACATAGGATGCCTTGTTAGCTTCACACAGCTGTATCACTCTTAACAACATAGGATGCCTTGTTAGCTTCACACAGCTGTATCACACCAACAACATAGTCTTGGACGCTTCACACAGCTGTATCACTCTAACAACATAGGATGCCTTGTTAGCTTCACACAGCTGTATCACTCTTAACAACATAGGATGCCTTGTTAGCTTCACACAGCTGTATCACACTAACAACATAGTCTTGGACGCTTCACACAGCTGTATCACTCTAACAACATAGGATGCCTTGTTAGCTTCACACAGCTGTATCATACTAACAACATAGTCTTGGACGCTTCACTCAGCTGTATCACACTAACAACATAGCCAGTCTTAGACGCTTCACACAGCTGTGTCACACTTAGCAACATAGCCCACCTTGGAAGCTTCGCATAACTGTTTCAAATTAACATTGTAACAAGCCTTTAACGCTTCACACAGCTGTGCTGTATCACACTCGTATTAACACAGTCATAGGCGCTTCATACAGCTGTGTTGTATCACACTCGCAACATAGTCATAAGCGCTTCATACAGCTGTGTTGTATCGCTAGCTGCATGACAAGCCTTTGGCTTTTCACACAACTGTGCTGTATCATACTAGCAACATACCCAACCTCAGACGTTTCACACAGCTATTGTATCATACTCGCAACATAACCGGTTTTGGACGCTTCACACAGCTGTATCACACAGACAAAATAACCCTGGGCAATTCATATAGCTGTGTTGTATAATAACTGTCCTTGGATGCTTCACACTTCGGTATCACACTAGCAAAATAACCAGCCTTGGGCGCTAAACTACAAGCGTTGGACGCTTCATGCAGCTGTGCTGTATCACTCTGGCAACACTACATAACAAGCACTGGATGCTACATACAGCTGTCCTGTATCACACTAGCAACATAACAAGCACTGAACGCTTCACACGTCTGTCCTGTGTCACACTAGCCGCACAAGCAGCCTAGGACGCCTAACACAGCTGTGCTGTATCGTAATTGCAACAATACAAGCCTTAGACGCCTAACACAGCTGTGCTGTATCATACTTGCAACAATACAAGACTTAGAAGCTTAACACAGCTGTGCTGTATCATACTTGCAACAATACAAGCCTTGGACGCCTAACACAGCTGTGCTGTATCTTACTTGCAACATTACAAGCCTTAGACGCCTAACACAGCTGTGCTGTATCACACTTGCAACATTACAAGCCTTAGACGCCTAAAACAGCTGTGCTGTATCATACCTGCAACACTACATGCCTTAGACGCCTAACACAGCTATGCTGTATCACACTTGCAACAATACAAGCCTTAGAAGCTTAACACAGCTGTGCTGTATCTTACTTGCAACAATACAAGCCTTAGACACCTAACACAGCTGTGCTGTATCTTACTTGCAACAATACAAGCCTTAGACGCCTAACACAGCTGTGCTGTATCTTACTTGCAGCACTACAAGCCTTAGACGTCTAACACAGCTGTGCTGTATCTTGCAACACTACAAGCCTTAGACGCCTAACACAGCTGTGCTGTATCTTACTTGCAACATTACAAGCCTTAGACGCCTAACACAGCTGTGCTGTATCACACTTGCAACATTACAAGCCTTAGACGCCTAACACAGCTGTGCTGTGTCTTACTTGCAACAATACCAGCCTTAGACGCCTAACACAGCTGTGCTGTATCACACTTGCAACATAAGCCTTGAACGCCTAACACAGCTGTGCTGTATCACACTTAACAACATAACCAGCTTTAGATGCCTCACACAGCTGTTCTGTATCACACTAGCACCAAACTAGCGTTCGACGCTTCACACAGCTATATCACACTTGCAATATAAGCCTTTTGGTCGTTTTACACAGCTGTGCTGGATCACAGTAACAATGGACGCTTCACTCTGCTGTGCTTTAACACACTACCAACACAACCAACCTTGGACGCTTCACACAGCTGTGCTGTATCACACTAGCAATATGAATTAGCCCTGGACGCTTCATACAGCTGTATCATAACAGTAACATAAACCTGGGTCGCTTCAGACAGCTGTGCTGGATAGCACTAGCAACACAGCCAACACTGGACGCTTCACAAGCCTTTACCACATCAACATAGCCAGCTTTCGAAGCTACATGCAGCTGTGCCAAAATAACTAACATTGCCAGGTTTGGATGCCTGACAATTGTAACATAGCTAGCCTTAACCAGATAGCAACATGGCCAGAAATGAACACAAAGTAATGCAGTCAGCCTTAAGACACTTCAGTTTAAGCACAGCCGGACTTTTACATAGTAACAGAGCTTCAAACCCAACTGTGTCGTGCTGTCAACACAGCCAGCCTCTAAATCCTTGGACACGACTTGCAACAAAGGAAGGCTTGTGCACAACATGTGACAGCGACAGGAGTGGGGTTCGCCTGATCCATCAACCTACGTAGGTTTTCACAAGAAGTTCATGCCGCCTACGCCGTTTGAGGCGCTGAACGCTGCTGGTGGTTGGTAATAATATCAAATTCATTCAAATCCGTCCCCTGCCATTACTATGTGATCATGGTGTTCTTTCGTCGTCGCTGACGGTCCATTACGCGAATTTTGAACACTGACCAGTAACTTCTCTGAGTATTCCATTACTTAATGATTTCGAGCGTTGTGGGAAGGAGGACTCCTGTGTTAGGTCTCCAGTGTGTGGGTGTGGCCTCGACTTAGGACACAGCCACGGGAGGCGGAATAGGTCGTAGGAGAGAAGGAAGGGTTGGTACTCAAAAAGAAGAAACGCTGTCCTCCAAGTCTTGAATTCTAGCTTGGACAAGTTAAAAGATAAGAGTGCACTCTGGAGAGAGAGAGAGAGAGAGAGAGAGAGAGAGAGAGAGAGAGAGAGAGAGAGAGAGAGAGAGAGATAATCATATACCCAGGGGGGGAAAAAAGAGGAGAATATACAGGAAATGGCTTATCTGATATGCCTAAAGTAGCTGATGACTGCCATTCGAGAAGATTATTCCAATTCGACGAAATGAACTCGACGAAAGAAGAAGCAGCGACAAGAAGGCTGAGTACTCAGTCTGAGAGGGAACAGAGTGGGATGTGGCGTGAAGAACACGCACCCACACGCACGCACGGACGTACTTACATGATAACTTATATCCATACACAGAGGAAAGATGAGAGAGAGAGAGAGAGAGAGAGAGATCCCCGCCATCATTTGAGATATGAAAGGAGCAGATCGGCGGAGAACGGCGAGAGATATGGTAAAAGGGAAAGTATGCCATACAGGAAGAGACTGACAAAGAGAAAGGATGTCCTTTGAGGGAGGGAGGGAGAGGGAGAGAGAGAGAGGTGAGTGTGTGCCTCGTGTACAAATAGCACAGGAAGAATACACAAACTCATTCCATTCACTTTGACCATTTTCAGAGGGGGGAAAAAGAGTCAAGTCGATCATTTTATCTTTTCAGATTACAATGATTTTTGTTGTTATCTCTTCTCAGAAGCACTTCGTCCCTGGTGACCAGGTTCTATCTCAACTTAGAAAAGCTGAACATTATGTACTTACCTATTGTAATAAAATAGGGGCATGTCGACACTTTGCACCATTATAGCTTTGCAGTGGTCACTGCGACGCGCAACTCCTCCTCTTTTTTTTTTAATGTTAACGTCTCACAATTTTCACCTCACAATTCATGAGTGTTTCCACGGCTTTTGGTCACTATGGTTGGGTTATCCACACTGGTTCACAATGGTCACTACACTCACACACAATATTGTCCAGGAAGTTTCAAGTCCTGTGTGATTGGGCAGTCATGAAGCAATTTATTTTCAGAGTACCTTTTTGGAAAAGTCAGTTCAGAAAATTTAAAAAAAAAGATTAAAAATGTAGCAAAATAGCACCAACACTTTTGAGTTACTAAGGACGGAGCTGATACCTGAGTAGTGTGCTACCTTTTTGGATACAGTTCACCATCGAGAGTTCTTGTTTACACAGTAGTACTACAACAACATCAACAACACCGCCGCCGCCGCCGCTCCACCACAGCGCACCACCAGCTCCACAGCCACGCACAGATCCACTACAACTGTAACACCACCTCAGCCACACTGCCAGCGAAAGTCCACCTCACTAGCGGGCGGCCTTGGCGCAGCTTTCCCACCCCTTAACTTTTACTTTTTCTCCGTATGGCCGTTGTTAAACATGCATAGGGTACCTACATGTATTAAACGACAATATGGTGTGAACTTACCTTAAAAAACTACTGTACAAAAGCAGAAAATTGGTAAATGATAAAGCTTGTGTGTTTACAACGCCATGTCTGCGATCGTATAAAACACAACAATCGCCAGCCAATCGCCAACCACGGTGGGCGGGGCCTGGCCCAGGATGCCAGGCGTCGCCAGACATCACCCCTCACTCCATTCATTTCTTGCCACACTATAATAATGACAGCTTTTTTTTTTTTTTTGCCTGTGTGTGTGTGTGTGTTCTTGGATATATGACATATTGGGTTATAGCAGCATGAACGCAGATTTATACTCGGGAACTTACAAACGACAGATGGAAGATTACGTTTGGAACGTGGCCGGGGGAGTTGTATATGTACGACCTGGGTGTTGAAATAAGAGTGAGCAGTTATCATGATCTATACAGCAGGAGTCATCCAAGCCCGATCTTCTATGGCTCTTATTTTGACTAATCGCTGATCATCGGAAACCCGAATGGATTATATTAATCTGTGGGGAACGTCATCGCTCAGGTAGAACACAGGTAGCTAAAGGCAGTAAGGCACGCGCCACTGCTTCAGGAGTTGGAATATACGCCATGAAATGTAGGGAGACAGCATGTGTCGGGAGCAGCTGTTTGCAACGGGGCGAGCGAGAGCAGCCGTAGTTACCTCACATTATCGATCTCGCTTCCTGCGTATGTCCGCCACTTGCCATTGTTCAATAGCGGATCCGGTCAACAGCTGCGGCCCCCTTCTGACTCATGCCTTATGCCCCGCATGACACACGTGTATTCATTGTAATTTATGAAGGGGAATCGACTGGGCGCCATCTGCCAAGCCAAGATGCCTTCCCCAGCTCTCGGCTCGGAAAGTTTTACACAAAAATGAGGAAATATTTGTCATTTTCAAAGCAATTTAGACATGTTAACATGGTCCGTCGGTTTCCTAATATGACAATTTATGTTAATACAGTAAATATAGGTGTTCAACCATGTCATATCTTCACGGTAAGACGCAGGTGTTAAGATAGAAATTCGAAAAACGAAATTCTCAGTGTAAACAGCAACACTATTATTGGAATTGATGACTTTGAAGACTTAAAAAACACCAACAGCATTGCGTAGTTAGTCGTCATTTTCTAAAATCAACAATTGAAGATAAACACGAAAGATTGCATGTAAATCAATGGCAATGAGGGAGTCAAGCTGTTCGTATTTTACCGGATGCTCTTTGCGTCCGACGCAAAATAGCCTCCAAGAGTAACGGGAGGTAACGTAAAACATCCCCAGAGCCAGGTGAGTCCGTCATGAGGGAAGCCTTGACGTCATGAGGGTGGCAGACGGCCTTATCAGTTGGCCACACAGCTGGAGGAGGGGGGAGGGAGGGTCAGTGTCACGGACCCGCTGCTGTGTTGTGTCCCTCACAGCCTGGCCGGTGTGTTTCCGCCAGACCTCAAGCAGCTGTTGTGTTGGCTCGCGTGCGTGCGCGTCTCCCCACACCAACTGCTGTGCCGGACGCCGTGTACCCGACCAGCTACTGTGCCAAACCTCTGCGTACTTCAGCCTCTGCTGTGCCGAGCCTCCTGCACCCCACCAGCTGTTGTAACGAGCCCCCTGCACCCCACTAGCTGCTGTGCCGGGCCTTATTCACCCAACCGCTTGCTGTACCATGTCTTCAGCACCCCACCTGCTGCTGTGGCGGGCCCCCTGTACCCAAGTAGCTGCTGTGCCAGGGCTCATTCACCCCACCAGCTGCTGTTCCGTGCCTCCTGCACCCCACTAGCTGCTGTTCCGTGCCTCCTGCACCCCACTAGCTGCTGCATCGTGCCTCCTGCACCCCACTAGCTGCTGCATCGTGCCTCCTGCACTCCACTAGCTGCTGCACCGTGCCTCCTGCATCCCACTAGCTGCTGCACCGTGCCTCCTGCACCCCACCAGCTGCTGTACCGAGCCTCCTGCACCCCACTAGCTGCTGTTCCGTGCCTCCTGCACCCCACTAGCTGCTGCATCGTGCCTCCAGCACCCCTCTAGCTGCTGTACCGTGCCTCCTGCATCCCACTAGCTGCTGCACCGTGCCTCCAGCACCCCACTAGCTGCTGTACCTTGCCTCCTGCACCCCACTAGCTGCTGTACCTTGCCTCCTGCACCCCACTAGCTGCTGTACCGTGCCTCCTGCATCCCACCAACTGCTGTACCGAGCCTGCTGCACCCACCAGCTGCTGTACCGTGCCTCCGGCACCCCACCAGCTGCTGTACCGTGCCTCCTGCACCCCACTAGCTGCTGTTCCGTGCCTCCTGCACCCCACTAGCTGCTGTTCCGTGCCTCCTGCACCCCACTAGCTGCTGCACCGTGCCTCCTGCACCCCACTAGCTGCTGCACCGTGCCTCTAGCACCCCACTAGCTGCTGTACCGTGCCTCCAGCACCCCACTAGCTGCTGTACCTTGCCTCCTGCACCCCACTAGCTGCTGTACCGTGCCTCCTGCACCCCGTTAGCTGCTGTACCGTGCCTGCTGCACCCCACCAGCTGCTGTACCGTGCCTCCTGCACCCCACTAGCCGCTGTACCGTGCCTCCTGCACCCCACTAGCTGCTGCACCGTGCCTCCTGCACCCCACTAGCTGCTGCACCGTGCCTCTAGCACCCCACTAGCTGCTGTACCGTGCCTCCAGCACCCCACTAGCTGCTGTACCTTGCCTCCTGCACCCCACTAGCTGCTGTACCGTGCCTCCTGCACCCCGTTAGCTGCTGTACCGTGCCTGCTGCACCCCACCAGCTGCTGTACCGTGCCTCCTGCACCCCACTAGCCGCTGTACCGTGCCTCCAGCACCCACCAGCTGCTGTACCGTGCCTGCTGCACCCCACCAGCTGCTGTACCGAGCCTGCTGCACCCCACCAGCTGCTGTACCGTGCCTCCGGCACCCCACCAGCTGCTGTACCTTGCCTCCTGCACCCCACTAGCTGCTGTACCGTGCCTTCTGCACCCCACTAGCTGCTGTGCCGAGCCTCCCGCACCCCACCAGCTGCTGTACCGTGCCTCCTGCACCCCGTTAGCTGCTGTACCGTGCCTGCTGCACCCCACCAGCTGCTGTACCGTGCCTCCTGCACCCCACTAGCCGCTGTACCGTGCCTCCAGCACCCACCAGCTGCTGTACCGTGCCTCCTGCACCCCACCAGCTGCTGTACTGTGCCTCCTGCACCCCACCAGCTGCTGACCGTGCCTCCGGCACCCCACCAGCTGCTGTACCGTGCCTCTTCCACCCCACCAGCTGCTTTACCGTGCCTCCTGCACCCCACCAGCTGCTGTACCGGGCCTCCTGCACCCCACCAGCTGCTGTACCGGGCCTCCTGCACCCCACCAGCTGCTGTACCGGGACTAGTGCCACCCTCCGGGTACCTAACACCACATTAACTGCTGTGGCCGACCCCGTTCACCCCATCCCAGCTATTATGCCTGATTTAGTGCATATCACTAGCTGCTGTGCTGGGTTCCATGCACAAAATTTTGTTACAATATCAGACCTCAGTCACCCGACCAGCTGCTGTGCTGGGCCCAGTGTTGTTGTTGGGTCATCCTGGGTAGTGTTGAGTGGCAGTGTTGGTGGGTCATCCTGGGTAGTGTTGAGAGCCAGTGTTGCTGGGTCATCCAGAACATGCAGGAGGGTGAGAGGCGTGCATGCAATAGAGTGAACTGGAGCGATGTATACTGGAGGTCAACGTGCCGTCGATGGACTGAACCAGGGCATATGAAACGTCTGGGTTAAACCATGGAAAGGTCTGGGGGGCCTGGATGTGCATAGGGAGCTGTGGTTTCAGTGCATTACACAGGACAGCTCATTTATTGACGTGTCGTGGAAGGCGACCAAAGGGGGTGGGAACAGGTGACTGGAAGTCCTTCTTCTCTTGTATTTCATTATCCAAAAGAGGAAACAGAAGGAGTTGAGGTGTCAGTTCTCATCCTCCTCGAAGGCTTAGACTAGGGTGTCTGAATTTGTGTGGATGTAACCAAGATGAGAAGAGAAAAGAGATATGTAGCATGTTTGAGGAAAGAAATCTGGATGTTCTGGCTCTGAGTGAAAGGGAGATCAAGGGTGGAAGAGAAGAATTTTTTAGAAATATCTTGAGAATACAGTCAGGGGTTGGTAAGAGGACAAGAGCTAATTAAAAAGTAGCACTTCTCATGAAGTAGGAGTTGTGGGAGTGTGTGACTGGGTGTAAGGAAGTATATTCTAGATTGATGTGGGTAAAACTGAAAGTGTATGGTGTGAGAGATGAGTGATTATTAGTGCTTATGCACCTGGTCATGAGAAGAAAGATCATGAGAGGAAACAATGTTGGGAGAACAGAGCGGTGAGAGTAAGTGAGTCTCCTTATGTGACGAAATGCCAGGAGAGATTGAATGTAGAATAGCAAAAGATGAGGAGTATTAGGTAACGGAGGATAATACTGCGTCATTAAGGTAAGTTTTTTGGCAACGGAGAGGAGTATTAGGTAACGGAGGATAATACTGCGACATTAAGGTAAATTTTTTGGCCATTAAGGTAAATTTTTTGGCAACGGAGGGGAATAGTAGGCAACGGGGGAGAACCCTAACTGGGTGGGTAAGGAAGGGGAATATTCGACAACGGAGGTGAATATTGAGAGGAAGATTATGAGAGCGGGTGTAAGGCACAGCATCATGGAGAGGAGTACCAAGTGTCCAGTGGCAGGTCACGAATGGTCACGCAGACGCAGGCGCAGCCAGCGGCGTCATCATCACCTTCGAATAGAATCTGTCGTGTGATGTATGGCCGGTGGTGGGTAGTGAAGATGTGGCCAGTGACGGTGGTAGTGAAGATGTGGCCAGTGACGGTGGTAGTGAAGATGTGGGCAATGACGGTGGTAGTGGTGGGTAGTGAAGACGTGGCCAGTGACGGTGGTAGAGGTGGGTAGTGAAGACGTGGCCAGTGCCGGTGGTAGAGGTGGGTGGTGGAGATGTGGCCAGTGACGGTAGTAGTGGTGGGTGGTGGAGATGTGGCCAGTGCCGGTGGTAGAGGTGGGTGGTGGAGATGTGGCCAGTGACGGTGGTAGAGGTGGTTGGTGGAGATGTGGCCAGTGACGGTGGTAGAGGTGGGTGGTGATGTGGCCAGTGACAATGGTAGAGGTGGGTGGTGGAGATGTGGCCAGTGGCGGTGGTAGAGGTGGGTGGTGGAGATGTGGCCAGTGCCGGTGGTAGAGGTGGGTGGTGGAGATGTGGCCAGTGACGGTGGTAGAGGTGGGTAGTGAAGACGTGGCCAGTGACGGTGGTAGAGGTGGGTGGTGGAGATGTGGCCAGTGACGGTGGTAGAGGTGGGTAGTGAAGACGTGGCCAGTGCCGGTGGTAGTGGTGGGTGGTGGAGATGTGGCCAGTGGCGGTGGTAGCGGTGAGTGGTGGAGATGTGTCCAGTGACGGTGGTAGAGGTGGGTGGTGGAGATGTGGCCAGTGGCGGTGGTAGCGGTGAGTGGTGGAGATGTGTCCAGTGACGGTGGTAGAGGTGGGTGGTGGAGATGTGTCCAGTGACGGTGGTAGAGGTGGGTGGTGGAGATGTGTCCAGTGACGGTGGTAGAGGTGGGTGGTGGAGATGTGTCCAGTGACGGTGGTAGAGGTGGGTGGTGGAGATGTGTCCAGTGACGGTGGTAGAGGTGGGTGGTGGAGATGTGTCCAGTGACGGTGGTAGTGGTGGGTGGTGGAGATGTGGCCAGTGCCGGTGGTAGTGGTGGGTGGTGGAGATGTGGCCAGTGACGGTGGTAGAGGTGGGTGGTGGAGATGTGGCCAGTGACGGTGGTAGCGGTGAGTGGTGGAGATGTGGCCAGTGACGGTGGTAGAGGTGGGTGGTGGAGATGACCAGGAAGTGAGCGGGGCTCCATGTGAACTGGTGTTGCTGAGGCTCTGCAGTGGTGACGGAACACTTCCCAGTGTCACACTTTGACGTACACGTCCGTGGCAGGTGTGGGTGTGTGGGTGGGTGTAGCAGCAGGAGGTGTGGCGGCGGGCAGGTGTGGTGCAGCGCCACGTGACTCAGCAGGTGGCCAGTGGCCACTATAAGGCCACCTCCACCTCCTGGTCCACATACGCAGCCACCTTTTGCACTTCTCCTCCCTCCTCACACACTGACATTTAACCAGGGAGGGTTCTGGTCCAGCTCCTCCCGCTGTCTTCCGGGTCTATTTTCATCACCTTCGGAGCGTCAGGTGTGTGCGTGGGGGGTGGGGGGGCGAAAAAGGTGTGTGGTGTGTGTGTGTGTGTGTGAGGGAGGCAGTCCGGTAGCGTGGGGAAATGTCACTCCATCTCCCGGGTTCGACTCGGTGGGGGATCCGATCCCCAGCCGAACGGAGTTGGATGCCACGAAGGCCACCTGACCCTGATGGTACATACCCGTCAGGGTTGAGGGAGGGCGAGGGCGTATGTATCTGGCGTATCTGTCAACATGTGACGCTCATGACGCCCGCGTATGATAGGAGGAATACAAGGACACGTCACGTGTGGCAGATGTAGGAATGACGTGTTCAGTCATGGCATGAGGGAAGGTTGATAGAAATAAATTATAGACGACACCTTCATTTATCTTCATGATCCCTTCTTGTGTTACGATGGGAAGGTGAGCAGTTGGTGAGGTGCTGGCCTGGTGTACTTACCAGGGCCGTCGGGGGGGGTGCGCACCCGCTGGTCATCATCAGCTTATCACCAGCTTAGCTTAGTTCTGGTCATCACCAGCTTAGTTCTGGTCATCACCAGCTTTGATCTGGTCACTGTCAGCTTTGGTCCATGACCATCAGCTTGGGTGGGGGGCGGTCTGCTGAAGATGACGTCAGGAGGTGGAAGATAGATAGATAGATAGAAACCCGGGTTTCTCTCTCTCTCTCTCTCTCTCTCTCTCTCTCTCTCTCTCTCTCTCTCTCTCTCTCTCTTGGTGTCATTCTGTCTGGTCTGGAAACTTCAACTGGTGGTCGTTGGGAGGCGAGGCACACTGGGGTGTGTGGGTGTGGGTGTGGGAGTGGGTCACGGCAGGTGTTACTGTGGCTTGGAACAGGTGTAGATTTTTTGATACGTGTCGGGACACTGTTAGGGAGGCTGTTGGCGTGACGGGACACTGTTAGGGAGGCTGTTGGCGTGACGGGACACTGTTGGGGAGGCTGTTGGCGTGACGGGACACTGTTAGGGAGGCTGTTGGCGTGATGGGACACTGTTAGGGAGGCTGTTGGCGTGATGGGACACTGTTAGGGAGGCTGTTGGCGTGATGGGACACTGTTGGGGAGGCTGTTGGCGTGACGGGACACTGTTAGGGAGGCTGTTGGCGTGACGGGACACTGTCGAACAGTGTAACTGTAGGGTGGAGGCATACCTCCGTTTTCTATAACGTTGTTGTTTTTACTTCGCCAACCACTTCTTCCGTTGTGGCGCTTTCTTGTATTTACATTTCGGCGTTCGCTTCCTCATGGTGGTCATGAGCCGTGTTGTCTGTTGCATTTTTGCCCGGTGGTGAGGTGCCGCTGGGATCTCATGAGTCAGTACAGGAGTAAATACGTGGGTAAATAGAACAGAAGCGGTCGACAAGATGCTGTTAGAATAACAGGGGGGGGGGGGGGAGTGACGTCACGTTGCGCCCGGTGAAGGTAACAGCTACGCTAATATTATTATTAATGATGTCTTAATTACTTGTATATCTATACATGTGTGTGTGTGTGTGTGTTTGTTCTGTATAGAGTCATTGTTATTTTGAATTGAAATACGTGATGTGTGACCCATTGGCTTGCTTGTATGTGTGTATGTCTGTATGCAAGCGAATGAAAAAAACGAAAATAATGATGAATAGTTTATTGTATCGCTCGTTCGCAGCTAAATGCTGAGAATTATATAAAAAAAAAACATTTAATTAAAACAGTTTATTAAAGACTGGGGTGGGAGAGTTAAGTGGTCTTGGAGACGTATAGTGTGTGTGTGTGTGTGTGTGTGTGTGTGTACGACCCTTTAGCGCGACGGTACGACCCCCAGAAATCACAGTCTCTCACCACGGCTTCCACACCAGCTGTGGCCGTTTGCGTCCGCTGTAATCTACACCACTCCACCTTCCACTGCTCGCCTGGCGTGTCTTCCAGCCACCTTACTCGTCCGTCATCTGGGTCACAATTAACTCCTCTTCCTTCCGTCACATTTGCTCTCCTGTTGTGTCAACTCCCTCCCACACCCACCATCGCCTCCTCTCCCATCCCTCCCATCCATGCACAACAACTCCTGGAGTGTTTTGACTGCCAGCCAGGATGCGTGTAGCCGACCCTCCACCTCCTCTGTGTCATCTTCGTGCATCACAAGATGCTTCTGTTGATCTCTAGGTTCTCTCCTCTTCCCTCCTGACGCCCAGCAGGAGTTCCCGACCCTCACCTCCACCACCAGTAGTCTTCATACACACTCGATCTCATCCCTTACTGCCCAAACCCCTCCCACTACACAGACACTGTTCCTTCCCCCTCCCATCTGGGTCCTTCCTACCTCCAGCCTCTTGTCTTTCACTGCCGACTAGGGGGCGCGCGCGCGCCACGCCCTCCGCCCTCAACCCCCTGAATGCTAGGCTAGCTTTGCCGCGCCAGCTCAGCTGTTATCCATGCGTCAGCTTTACTGCAGCCTCTGCCCTGCTGCAGCGCTGAACACATAGCGGAGGTTGTCTTGGCTGGGGTGGACTACCATGTCCCATCGGCTACTAGACCTTTCAACCCAGAGCTTTGACCGCTCCAGCTCCCATGCCTCTCACATCAAGGACAAAGCAAGTGTGTGTGTGTGTTTGTGTGTGTGTGTGTGTGTGTGTGTGTGTGTGTGTGCGTGTATTTTTCTTTCATACTATTCGCCATTTCCCGCGTCAGCGAGGTAGCGTTAAGAACAGAGGACTGGGCCTTGGATGGAATATCCTCACCTGGTCCCCTTCTCTGTTCCTTCTTTTGGAAAGGAGATAGTTCGTATTGTGATATGTACATGCAACTCGGGGTCGAGGGATCTCTGATGGCAGGTGGCGACGGTGGCGGGGTATGGTGCAGCGCCTCCTTTCCCCCGAGCTGCTGGATGAGGTGCAGGTGAGGAGGGCTTGAGAGAGTCCAGCGGAGGGAGGGAGGGCGCCAGTGTGGCAGGAGGGGAGGGAGACCTAGGGCGATTTTGCATGACCTTCTCCAGTACCTCCTGTTGTGAGGGGCGGTGGGGGGGGGTAGAGGGGAGGAAGAGGAGGAGGAGGAGGCGGAGGAGGGAAGGAAGGCATGGGCGAGCGTGATGAGAGCGACGTGCGTGCGTGCGTGCGTGCGTGCGTTGAGGATGGGCCGGGAGGATGTTGGTTGCGGTGGTGAATTACTGTGTTGGGCGGGGCCGCCCTGGTGGTGGTGGGAGAGTCAAGGCCACGGGAGCAGGTCTGGGAACACCCCGGGGAATACCCGCGCCGGCCACACACCAGCCCATTCCAGGAAGGAATTCCCAAGGAATGTCCACAGTGAGGGAGTAGGTCCCCCTCCCTCCTCCTCCTCCTCCTCCCCATCTTGTCCCCTTCCCTCACTCTCGTTTTCTGTTTACCTCGTCCTCCCGCTCTCCTTCCGTTCTTTCGCCTCGTTTTCTTTTGCTTTCTCGTGTGCTGTTCTTTTATTTTCTTTTTTTTTTTTAGCGTTTTCTCTCTCGATCCTTTTTATCATTGGTATTGTTTCTACTCTCTCTCTCTCTCTCTCTCTCTCTCTCTCTCTCTCTCTCTTTACATAAATACTGATAAACAGAAGAAACAAATTTAAAGTTGAAGTAGCGAACATAGGCGAGAGAACGAGCATTCACACACACACACACACACACACACACACACACATCACTCAACCTCATGATGTATAAACCATATCATTTACTGTGTCAACATCCCTGTATATCTGCCACGACGTAGCTCAGCCATGTACTTACCCACGTGTGGAAATAACCAGCCGACGCTGATCACACGATCTCGTAAGATCAGTTAAGTGCTAACCATCATGGCCTCCCAGTTGTGTAATCTCTGTACTAACCCGACTGTATTTTCTGTAGAATCGCTGCCTGTATCCAAACCACTGTTTATTTGTCATTTTATCTTTATTTTATATACTTATTACACACACACACACACACACACACACACACACACACACACACACACACACACACACTGCTTGCACAGGAGAAACGAGCGAAAAACAACAATGATTTGGAAAAAGAAGATCGTGCACTTCCACGAGAGAGTGAGCTCCATTTCAGGCCAAAGAGAAGGCTCTGTGGATCGTGTGGGGCTGGAGTGCCGGAAAGCATTTGACACTGAACCACACGGGATGATATAGTGAAGATGTGCGATCATCAGGCAGGATCATGGGGTCAGACTACTTCAATGGACAGACGATTACTTTGGTGGAAAGGAACAAAAGGATACATGCCAAAGGAGCCTCCTCGAAATGGTCTGGAGTCTTGAGTGGCGTGCACCAGGGCTCGATCCTGGCACCGCTGTTCTTCGTGATCTATGGAGCGGACTAACACCTGAATATGTTTACAGATGATGCCAGAGTTAGGAGGAAAATAAAGAATAATGAAAATGGCGTGCAGTTACAGGGGGACCTCCACATACCCCATAGTTTGCATCATTCATGACAGACAGAATACATCCCATGTGAATGCAAAATAATGGGAATGGGACATAGTGAGAGACGGCCTTGGATATGGTTATGATCTAGCGGGAGATGAACTTCGAGAAGGTGTGTGTGTATGAGAGAGGGATGTGGGAATCAGTAACGTTCTTATCCTGTTGCCAGAGCCCCACTTTAAGAGGACAGTAATATAGACATGTGTCTGCTGGCTAATATCATAATCACATTTGATTATGTGAGGAAGGAGGTATTTAGCAAAACTGTTCCCAGCGTATGTTGGGCCAAATCTAGAACACTTCCAGACAAAAAAAAGGTTGCAAAGAACTAATAAAGAAGGTCCAGATGAAGGAACCAAAGATAATAACAGAATTAAGACAGCATAAGTACAGTTAGAGGCCGCGAGTTTCTTCACCATTGGAAGAGAGAGGAGTAAAAGGTGAATTGATCACGACCTTTTTAGATATTAAACCAATCGGATGATATTAACAGTGAGCAGTTCTACGAAAGACATGAAGATGGAACAACCAGAGGACGTAACAAGAAGATGAGGAAGGAATTTGTTAACAAAGACGCAAAGAACTCTCATAGTATGACAGTGGCTGATGAATGTGGACAACATACAGACGATTGAAAAGTTGTGTGATAGAAGAGAGAGTACAAGAGATGGAGACACCCAGGAGTGGTTTAATATGATCAATTCGTATGCTCTGGTTCAGCTTATTCACTGCACATCACCTCCCGTTTACTACATCAGTCCATTCCAATCTGTCCCTTGCATGCCTCTCATCCTCCTGAATGTTCAGGCTAAGATGTCTCAAGGCTTCCTTCTATCTCCTCTGTTTCCTTTTCCTTCTTACTCTCTCAACTTCCAAGTTGATCCTGGCAGTCAGTCTTTCTTCACTCATCCTCTCCATATGTCCAAACCAGTTTAGCGCACCCTCTTCAATTCACACTCAGAGTGCATTTACTGATACGTGTCGCTCCTACACTGTTTTTCCTTATACTATCAAACCGTCTCAACCTCGTGCCATTCTCAGGCACTTCATTTCCGGCAGGTCCACACCTTTTCCGTTCGGGCCCAAGACTCACACCCATACAGCACCGTCAGCATTACTACACTTTTAAACATATCCATCTTTGGCCTGACAGACTCAGACCTCTTCTTTCACATATTCCTCAAAAAAACCAGGACATTAACCCCTTTCCTACTCTATAATCGTTATCATGATATATATATATATATATATATATATATATATATATATATATATATATATATATATATATTGGAAAAGATCACAATTTTGCGCGTGATCAAGTATATTCCGATGAGTCCACGGGGAAAATGAAACGCAAGTTCCCAAGTGCTTTTTCGTGTAATAATCACATCATCAGGGAAGACACGAGAAAGAAGTATAACAGACGTAGCTAGGACGCCATTTGTAAACAATTCCCCTTCTTGTCCACATAATAAGTTTATGATACACGTTGTCTGTCTTGGACAATCACTTGTTTATCAAATGGCGTCCTAGCTACGTCTCTTCGTTGTATATCAACTGACTTATATTTCTTTTCTGTGTCTCCCATGATGATGTGATTATTACACGAAATTGCACTTGGGAACTTGTGTTTCATTTTCCCCGTGGACTCATAGGAATATCTTGATCACGCGCAAAATTGTGATCCTTTCCAATATATATATATATAAGTTTGTTGAGTATTCCTGGTAAATTATATGGGAGGGTATTGATTGAGAGGGTGAAGGCATGTACAGAGCATCAGATTGGGGAAGAGCAGTGTGGTTTCAGAAGTGGTAGAGGATGTGTGGATCAGGTGTTTGCTTTGAAGAATGTATGTGAGAAATACTTAGAAAAGCAAATGGATTTATATGTAGCATTTATGGATCTGGAGAAGGCATATGATAGAGTTGATAGAGATACTCTGTGGAAGGTATTAAGAATATATGGGGTGGGAGGAAAGTTGTTAGAAGCAGTGAAAAGTTTTTATCGAGGATGTAAGGCATGTGTACGTGTAGGAAGAGAGGAAAGTGATTGGTTCTCAGTGAATGTAGGTTTGCGGCAGGGGTGTGTGATGTCTCCATGGTTGTTTAATTTGTTTATGGATGGGGTTGTAAGGGAGGTAAATGCAAGAGTTTTGGAAAGAGGGGCAAGTATGAAGTCTGTTGGGGATGAGAGAGCTTGGGAAGTGAGTCAGTTGTTGTTCGCTGATGATACAGCGCTGGTGGCTGATTCATGTGAGAAACTGCAGAAGCTGGTGACTGAGTTTGGTAAAGTGTGTGGAAGAAGAAGTTAAGAGTAAATGTGAATAAGAGCAAGGTTATTAGGTACAGTAGGGTTGAGGGTCAAGTCAATTGGGAGGTGAGTTTAAACGGAGAAAAACTGGAGGAAGTGAAGTGTTTTAGATATCTGGGAGTGGATCTGGCAGCGGATGGAACCATGGAAGCGGAAGTGGATCATAGGGTGGGGGAGGGGGCTTTCCGTTGGGCCTAGATCACACATCAGCACGTCGAGCATTACTAACTTTTTAAGATATCCAACTTTTTGGCCTGGCATAGGACTCAGACTCTTCTTTCAATATTCTCAAAAAACAGGACTTAACCCTTGTCTACGTGTTATCGTTATCATGATATATATATATATATATATATATATATATATATATATATATATATATATATATATATATATATAATATATATACCCATATACGCAAATATACATACATATCCATATCATCATATACATATTCACATACATATACATACATACATAAACATATATACACATGCACATATTCATACTTCCCTTTAGTCCATTCCCGGCATACAGTTGACCTTACCAGCTCAACTGAACTTAGATCCAAGAACGAAGAAAGACAAATGGTAAACGTTTTTGCTTTCATTGTTCAGACACAGCGCGCGAATTTCAGTCCATGTCAGTTTATAAACAGGGAACGAGGAACAGACATCGAGGCCTCGGACAGGTGGTCCTAGGTAAACTAGGTGACCCCTACCTGACCTGGTCCGTCCAATTTAGGTCAGGTCAATAGACACTTCTCATAGACCAGGTCACTGTTCAACTTACCATCTCCAAATTGGCCACCGTCCATACTGACACCTTTTTGTCATAGGCGTCCCGAGGTAACACAGAACACCACAGCATCTTGCAGTTTGTATACCCAGTGGGGGAAGCTTCACAACCCCATGTCTATGGTCAACACCAGTGGCTGGCCACATGATGGAGGAGAACTCCATCCTCTTGGTCGCTTCCCGCGCACTGTGTTGGTTGACCCGTGTTTCCATGTTGGACTAATGTATAAACACCAACCACAAGGTCTTTATATAAGTAATGGTTTACGTTCGACCAATCACATCCCATGTTGGATCAGATTAACCATAACTGCATTGTTGTACATGGCAAGGGAACCTGGATATCAAGGTCTTTGCTACATGAAAATACACTCGAAAAGTGAGGCTCAGAAATGTATGAAAAAGCACCGATTATAGAGAATTGATGCCACTGTCAAGGTTAGTCCTGGTGTGAATAACTCATTTGCTGTTTAGTTGATGAGGGACCTGCCTCATGGGGAGTGAGAGGTGTGTGTGTGTGTGTGTAACTCCTTACACCAGCGGAGTCCAAGAGTTCCCAGAGAGGAGTGTGGAGTTCCCGCAGCGTCTGTAACTCAGTCCAGCAGCGGTGGCCAGGAGTCACCAGAGAGGAGCGTGTTCCCGTAACGTGTGTAACTCAGCATCGGTGCCCGGGGGGCCTCTGGCAAGGCTGCCACTCATCAGACACTCCCTAATTCGTCAGGTTTCTCGTCGTCATCTAGATGTGCGTCGCAAGTTCTTGGGCGCAGGTGAGGTGAAGGAACAATATTACGCTGGTGTTGGCGTGGACTGGTACCTTGCTACACCCGCGCCAGTACACACCTGCCGCCCAGGGACCTTGCTACACCCACGCTAGTACACGCCAGCCGCCCAGGGATCTTGCTACACCCACGCCAGTACACACCAGCCGCCCAGGGAAGTACAACCCTCCTGACTAAGGAGTGTTGTACTGTTGACATCACACACTCCCTGTCGCAGACCAGCTTTCATTGGGAACCAATCACTCTCCTCCCTTCCTACTCGTACACATGCCTTACATCCTTGGTAAAAACTTTTCACTGCTTCTAGCAACTTACCTCCCACACCATATACTCTTAAGACCTTCCACAAAGCATCTCTATTAAGCCTATCGTATGCCTTCTCCAGATCCATAAATGCTACATACAAATCCAGCTTTCTAAGTATTTCTCACACGCTTTCTTCAAAGCAAATACCTGATACACACATCCTCTTCCACTTCTGAAACCACACTTCTCTTCCCCAATCTGATGCTCTGTACATGCCTTCACCCTCTCAGTCAATTCCCTTCCCATATAATTTCCCAGGAATACTCAACAAACTTATGCCTCTGTTGTTTAAACACTCACCTTTATCCCTTTTTCCTTTGTACAATGGCACTATACATGCATTCCGCCAATCTTCAGGCACTTCACCATGATCCATACATACATTGAATACCCTTACCAACCAATCAATAACACAGTCACCCCCTTTCTTAATAAATTCTGCTGCAATACCATCCAAACCCGCCACCTTGCCGGATTTCGTCTTCCGCAAAGCTTTCTTTACCTCTTCTCTCTTAACCATACCATTCTCCCTGACCCTTTCACTTCGCACACCACCCCGACCAAACACGCTACATCAGCCACTCTATAATCGAACCCATTCAAAAAAACCTTCAAAATACTCACTCCATCTTACTTCATCACCACCTGTTATTACTTCCCCACTTGCCTCAGCCCAGCTGAGCACCCGCCTCCCGCACCGTAACAAAAATGTGAAAACTTTTATCTCCATCTTGAACGTGTTTCACAGATTTCGATCATATCTGCCATCGCCGTAGTACCTCAGCAAACACTCCTGGGTACATGAGGAATATGGGCGAGTGTTGCCTGACAGCTGATCGGATCGACCTCAAACGTCTGGCAGCGAGCGACCCAGTATGGTAAACAAAATATGATACCAAACTGACCTTCTCAGTGCTCACCTGTATGATGGCGACACCAAGAGTTTTTTTATTCTTTAAAGGAGCTGATGGTCTCGTAATGGAAGTCGTTCTCAGAACGACTGATACACCAACACAGTTTCGCTGAACAGGGCCGAGTATATGCCCCACACCTCAGCCAGCCTCACAACACGATCGGTAAAATGCTGCCTGGCGTGATTTGTACAAGATGCATCGCCAGTCACCAGCAATCAGGCAAGACCCAACAGAGTCTTATAACCCGTCATCTTCTGGATCACCGCTGATAGCCAGTGAAACCACGACAACGTCACACAAGCTACTGCATCATCCAGCAGCAGTGAGCAGTGAACCTCCGTGAACACCGAACAAGCCAGGAAAGTTACTACAAGCTACAGGTTAAGACAGCTTCTGGCTGAGACGACATCACAAGCGAACGAGTCAAACGCGGAACTTGGGGCTCGCGAACGCCCAGCCACGGCATCAGAAAAAAAAAACATGACAATCTCTGCTGCTTTTTATAATGGCAAGGTCAGCCCAGGTGCTACGGCTCTCCTGGACCACTTTTACCGTTCCATAGTTGGCCCGGGTGGTGGTGGTGTGGGGGGCGGCTGGCTGCTGTGTGGGGTGCGAGGGCTGCGCGGTGGTGTGGGTGCGGGGGGAGGAGGGCTGGCTGGTTGGTCTGGTGGAGGACGCCTGCTAGGTTGTCCGTGGCTGTTCGATGGGTCTATCGTGAAGCAAGGCCCTACTGTCTGTCGTCCAGGGGAAATGAGCTTTTCAGGACAAGGGACGAGGCTGTCCTCCATACTTGAGATGTACATGGCCCCCCTTACCCCCCCCCCCCAATACACCACGATGAAGCCAAGTAACCATGAAGGGAAGGGAAGGGAAGGAGGAAAGATACCATTAGTGGTTTACGTGTGAAAGTGAAATCACAGAGAGGGACGGTGAGCTGCTCAAAACGAGAGAAAGTATTCCTCCGTGGCCGTAAATCTTACTAGACAAGACACTCGGCTAACAAGGAAAAAGAAAATGCTATAAGGAAATTGGAGTTGGTTTCACCCTGCTTCCTCTGTAGTAGTTTACATGCGCGACCAAGGCTAACCAGGGTTGGATATATTGGTAATACAAGGAGAAGTGTATTTGCTATTGTGAAGAAAGTAATGTTTCTAAGGGTTTAGCAAGATACTAACACACACACACACACACACACACACATACTATTAACCCTTCGTATTTCCCTCCAGTGTCCCAGTACACAACACCAGATGACGTGGAATGAAGGGAAGGAATGAGTGTGAACACAAGGAAGCTGTTCCTTCAGTCGTCCGAAATTACAATGGCTTACTGACGTACTGACGATCGCCACCGTTGCTATGGCTACAGTAGACACTGTTCGCCGTAAGGGTGACGCCCGTACTCGTACGTCAAGCTGGGGAAGACAGTGCTAACCTCTGTAATCATGCCAACCCGAGGAACTAAGAGTGTCGCCAGTGAGCGATAACTCGTGTGTATGTTCTGGTCACCCCGCGCGCTGGTCCTGACGCCATAGCGGACACCCCTCCCGTTATCTTCTGGTCACACCGTACTCCTCCAGCCACCATGTATGAGCGGCGTGAGGAAACTGGTATGAAGGTATGAACGGGGAAGCATGTCTGCCGCCTCACAGGAGAGAGTCCAGCCAACCATGGAACGAGGCGTCATGTCGTCTGCCCACGAGCCAGGCAGCCGAGGAGCCATGATGACGTCCCGGATTCCGTATGATGTCAGACCTTATGGCGATGCACCATGCACCATAAGGCTCTAGAACCGTGTCCATGATAACTGGAACCACAGGACACCTCCTCGCTGGCCCTGGATGGCCTGTGTACCATCAACATTACGGCGACTTGGTCTCTTGGGAAAGAGGGTTTCCGAGCCATGTTATTCACGGGGCGACAGCAAAGTGTGGATACATGCACAAGAGGCAGAGAAATACATGCAAAATCGTATTTACTGAAGCTATTATTGGCTAGAGGAAAACAACAGTGTATGGCAGTGTATTTATACGTTTCATTAAAGCAAACGAGATTTCCTTTGACCGGGTCAAAAGCCAGGCTACATACAGGAAGGAAGGGGGAGCTGACCTCCATAGACAGCCTCGCCCGTGCCTCAGTGAAAGCTAACCAGAAAATGATGTCTTATGACCTCTGACGTCATAATGGTTATTTAACCTTTCACTGGGAAGCCGAGGTCGATACCTGGCCTGGCGAGCGCTGCTGTACCTGGTCAGGTGACTGCTGTAGCACGTAGAAAGGTGATTGCTATTGTACGTGACCAGGTGAATGCTGCTGTACCTGGTCAGGTGACTGCTGTTGTACCTGACCAGGTGAGCGCTGCTGTACCTGGCTGTACGTAGGCTGGTCACTTAGCCAAGTTTTTCTTATATGTTAGCTGAGGCCCTGATCAAGGCCATCCCATTAACGCTATATATATATATATATATATATATATATATATATATATATATATATATATATATATATACATGTACAGAGCATCAGATTGGGGAAGAGCAGTGTGGTTTCAGAAGTGGTAGAGGATGTGTGGATCAGGTGTTTGCTTTGAAGAATGTATGTGAGAAATACTTAGAAAAGCAAATGGATTTGTATGTAGCATTTATGGATCTGGAGAAGGCATATGATAGAGTTGATAGAGATGCTCTGTGGAAGGTATTAAGAATATATGGTGTGGGAGGAAAGTTGTTAGAAGCAGTGAAAAGTTTTTATCGAGGATGTAAGGCATGTGTACGTGTAGGAAGAGAGGAAAGTGATTGGTTCTCAGTGAATGTAGGTTTCGGGCAGGGGTGTGTGATGTCTCCATGGTTGTTTAACTTGTTTATGGATGGGGTTGTTAGGGAGGTGAATGCAAGAGTTTTGGAAAGAGGGGCAAGTATGAAGTCTGTTGTGGATGAGAGAGCTTGGGAAGTGAGTCAGTTATTGTTCGCTGATGATACAGCGCTGGTGGCTGATTCATGTGAGAAACTGCAGAAGCTGGTGACTGAGTTTGGTAAAGTGTGTGAAAGAAGAAAGTTAAGAGTAAATGTGAATAAGAGCAAGGTTATTAGGTACAGTAGGGTTGAGGGTCAAGTCAAATGGGAGGTAAGTTTGAATGGAGAAAAACTGGAGGAAGTAAAGTGTTTTAGATATCTGGAAGTGGATCTGGCAGCGGATGGAACCATGGAAGCGGAAGTGGATCATAGGGTGGGGGAGGGGGCGAAAATCCTGGGAGCCTTGAATAATGTGTGGAAGTCGAGAACATTATCTCGGAAAGCAAAAATGGATATGTTTGAAGGAATAGTGGTTCCAACAATGTTGTATGGTTGCGAGGCGTGGGCTATGGATAGAGTTGTGCGCAGGAGGGTGGATGTGCTGGAGATGAGATGTTTGAGGACAATGTGTGGTGTGAGGTGGTTTGATCGAGTAAGTAACGTAAGGGTAAGAGAGATGTGTGGAAATAAAAAGAGCGTGGTTGAGAGAGCAGAAGAGGGTGTTTTGAAATATTTTGGGCACATGGAGAGAATGAGTGAGGGAAGATTGACCAAGAGGATATATGTGTCGGAGGTGCAGGGAACGAGGAGAAGTGGGAAACCAAATTGGAGGTGGAAAGATGGAGTGAAAAAGATTTTGTGTGATCGGGGCCTGAACATGCATGAGGGTGAAAGGAGGGCAAGGAATAGAGTGAATTGGATCGATGTGGTATACCGGGGTTGACGTGCTGTCAGTGGATTGAATCAGGGCATGTGAAGCGTCTGGGGTAAACCATGGAAAGCTGTGTAGTTATGTATATTTGCGTGTGTGGACGTGTATGTATATACATGTGTATGGGGGTGGGTTGGGCCATTTCTTTCGTCTGTTTCCTTGCGCTACCTCGCAAACGCGGGAGACAGCGACAAAGCAAAAAAAAAGAAAAGAAAATATATATATATATATATATATATATATATATATATATATATATATATATATATATATATATATATATATATATCCTGTCCTAAGCCAAGTACCCATTTTATCGACCAACCCCAAGGGGGTGGATGAACAGCTGGGTTGACTGTGGACCGACTGCCGCAACCAGAAATCGAACCTATGCGCTCGACCCTGGACGGCCCGTGAATGCGTCACGGTCGGTAACGCTGACCGCCACACCACGGGAATGAAGGCTACTGTACCTGGCCAGGTGACCTGCTGTACCTGGCCAGGTGACCTGCTGTACCTGGCCAGGTAACCTACTGTACCTGGCCAAGTGACTGGTACTCAAGGGAAATCGTCTCCTGTCGTCTTACATGACCACCAGAATACTTTGCTCTGTATGAATGTTGGGAAGTAGACTTATCTCATTTTAAGGGCATCTCTCTCTCTCTCTCTCTCTCTCTCTCTCTCTCTCTCTCTCTCTCTCTCTCTCTCTCTCTCTCTCTCTCTCCTGCTCTCTCTCTCTCTCCCCTGGCCTGTGCGCCTATGACCAGAGACCATAACAGCAGCAAAATTAAGAAAGAAACTTGTGAGAAAAGATAGAAAGAAGTAGAATTTATAGTATTAAGATAATGGATGAATGGAATACACTATGTGATGAATGGAATACACTATGTGATGAATGGAATACACTATGTGATGAATGGAATACACTATATGATGAATGGAATACACTATGTGATGAATGGAATACACTATGTGATGAATGGAATACACTATGTGATGAATGGAATACACTATGTGATGAATGGAATACACTATGTGATGAATGATGATTGGAGTTGGGGGGCCACACGAGTGTACAGCGCCCCATCTGTACTACCCAGGTAGGAAAGTCCAGGTGTGGGTACTTCTTAGACCTGGCAACACTGCTGTCAGCAACACAAGTTTGGTGTCACACTGAACCAGACACACTGCTGTTAGCAACACAAGTTTGGTGTAACACACTGAACCAGACAACATTGACCCGGTAACACAAGTGTGTGTGTGTTTGTGTGTCAACACCTGTCGACTTTGACCTAGTAGCACAGGTGTGATGTGCGCCTTGCAACACCTGTTTTCCACATTTGTGCTAATTTTAGCTGTCTACGCACTGGCGTATAGATATATAATTAAGAATATCAGAATATTTAGCCTTGGATAGACTCACATGCCTCATTATAATTAATGGTTTCTTAAGAGAGTTTGGCAAACGTGTCTGGTAACCACTTAATTTGTGGTGGATAGAAATATTTAGGGACGGGAAACGCCTAATAACCAAATTAGTATTCAACCCATTGACAGGAGACAAGTTGCAGTTATCGATAAATGAGCAAGACGGAAGAGAAGGACGATAAAGATAAGAGGAAGATAATAAAGATATTGAATTCTCAATTTAAGTTCAGCGTGTATCATTAACACTGAGGATCTTGGGTTATAAGTTAAATTATGACAAACATTCACTTCACTTCTCTGATGGGAGTCGTATGTTTCATATATCTATTTTGTTATTAATGAAATTATAGGCATTTTATACCCATTTCGATTTTGGTTTTGACCTGACGGGGAAAAATACTTGTGAAATGAGACATACTGGAATTTGGGTGGCTCGTGCAATTTTTTTTTCCTAATTTCATTTTTATTCCTTTTAGACACAAAAAAAATTTTGGTTGCTTATTAAAGCTATTTCGATTTGTCATTGGCGTCTCAGATCACTTCTGGACATATGGAAATGAGATGTTTGAGGACAATGTGTGGTGTGAGGTGGTTTGATCGAGTAAGTAACGTAAGGGTAAGAGAGATGTGTGGAAATAAAAAGAGCGTGGTTGAGAGAGCAGAAGAGGGTGTTTTGAAATGGTTTGGGCACATGGAGAGAATGAGTGAGGAAAGATTGACCAAGAGGATATATGTGTCGGAGGTGGAGGGAACGAGGAGAAGAGGGAGACCAAATTGGAGGTGGAAAGATGGAGTGAAAAAGATTTTGTGTGATCGGGGCCTGAACATGCAGGAGGGTGAAAGGAGGGCAAGGAGTAGAGTGAATTGGAGCGATGTGGTATACCGGGGTTGACGTGCTGTCAGTGGATTGAATCAGGGCATGTGAAGCGTCTGAGGTAAACCATGGAAAGCTGTGTAGGTATGTATATTTGCGTGTGTGGACGTATGTATATACATGTGTATGGGGGTGGGTTGGGCCATTTCTTTCGTCTGTTTCCTTGCGCTACCTCGCAAACGCGGGAGACAGCGACAAAGCAAAATAATATATATATATATATATATATATATATATATATATATATATATATATATATATATATATATATATATATCACACAACAGAAACGTTTACCTCTCACAATGGTCGTCCATGTTCGGTCAAATATGACATTAATTTTGTTGTGATAAATGACAATAAATGTGAACTCACAAATGCCTCCTGTCTGATGTTTGTGAGCTTCAGTTCTCAAAAAGATATCATCCTCTCACCTTGCTACGATAGATCGGGGAATTCTTACATGTTATTGCAATCATCTAAAATCCACCTACGTGAAGGAAGTCACTTCATTCACACGCTTCATTCAGTTGAGCCCTAAAAAAACATAGGCTTAGGTAGGGTTAGGTTAGGTTAGGCTAGCTTAGGGTTTGGCGTGGTTGTCATAATTACACCAAGTCTCATATATATATATATATATATGAGAAAACAGACGAAGAAAGACCACTCCTATCATATACACACATATATACGTACGTGTTTATATACATACACAGTTATATACATACACTGTTATATTCCTCTCTTGTGTCTCCCCTGATGATGTGATTATTACACGAAAGTGCACTTGGGAACTTTTCGTGTTTCATTTTCCCTGTGGACTCATCGGAATACACAGATATATACATATATACACATTAAGTACATATTCATACTCGGCTTCATCCATTCTCGGCGCTACCCCGCCCCATGGGAAACAGCACCGCTACCCCCTTGCTTCAGCGAGGTAGCGCCAGGAAAAGACGACATAAAAGGGCCACATTCGTTCACACTCAGTCTCTAGCTGTCATGTAATAATGCACCGAAACCACAGCTCCCTTTCCACATCCAGGCCCCCACAGACCTTTTCATGGTTTACCCAGGACGCTTCACATGTCTCCCTTCAGTCCGCTGACAACAAGTCATGTGAACTCTGAGGACTTTTTGACCATACTGTCCTGGGTTATGTATAGGAAATCTGTCCAGTTGGGTTTGAGCGATTGGTAGACGTAACTTGGAAAGATATTTTCAACTCTGTCCACAAGATTGGAATTAATCCCAGAATCTTGTGAAAGATATGCCAATCACTGGACTGTGCATAACATAATAGTTGATATGGTTCATAGCCATATTGGTTCTGATGCTTTCCTGGTGGCTAGTCAGTTGTGACTATTCTAAAGTTTATCGTCGCCAAAATTTGGGTTGAATCTTCATCGAGCGTAATGATTGGGTTCCGATTTTATTTCAGTTATTGAATCCCGTGATCTGTGTAGTGTTTGATCAAGTTTGGTATAGATTTCTGATGTCTCAGACAAATGGTTCTGCTCGATCCTTTTAAAACATCAGTTGAATTTTCATAAATCCTTATGAACATAAGTGGTTCTTCATTAATGCTTACAAAACATCACTAATCCTTCATTAAGCCCTACAAAGCATCACTAATCCTTCATTAAGCCCTACAAAACATCAGTTATTCATCATTTATCCTCATAAAACATCAGATGGCCTTCATCAGTAATGAAAAGATATTGGTCCTTCATTTATCCTGACAGAATATTAGCGGCCTTTCATTAATCTTTATTCAGCGTTAGTGGTTTTTCATTAATCCTTCTAACACATAAGTTTTCCATCATTAATCCTTGAAAACATCAGTGATCCTTCGTTAATCCTTGTAAAACATCAGTGATCATTTCGTTAATCCTTGTAAAACATCAGTGATCCTTCGTTAATCCTTGTAAAACATCAGTGATCATTTCGTTAATCCTGTAAATCAGTGATCATTTCGTTAATCCTTGTAAAACATCAGTGATCCTTCGTTAATCCTTGTAAAACATCAGTGATCCTTCGTTAATCCTTGTAAAACATCAGTGATCCTTCGTTAATCCTTGTAAAACATCAGTGATCATTTCGTTAATCCTTGTAAAACATCAGTGATCCTTCGTTAATCCTTGTAAAACATCAGTGATCCTTCGTTAATCCTTGTAAAACATCAGTGATCCTTCGTTAATCCTTGTAAAACATCAGTGATCATTTCGTTAATCCTTGTAAAACATCAGTGATCCTTCGTTAATCCTTGTAAAACATCAGTGATCCTTCGTTAATCCTTGTAAAACATCAGTGATCATTTCGTTAATCCTTGTAAAACATCAGTGATCCTTCGTTAATCCTTGTAAAACATCAGTGATCCTTCGTTAATCCTTGTAAAACATCAGTGATCATTTCGTTAATCCTTGTAAAACATCAGTGATCATTTCGTTAATCCTTGTAAAACATCAGTGATCCTTCGTTAATCCTTGTAAAACATCAGTGATCCTTCGTTAATCCTTGTAAAACATCAGTGATCATTTCGTTAATCCTTGTAAAACATCAGTGATCCTTCGTTAATCCTTGTAAAACATCAGTGATCCTTCGTTAATCCTTGTAAAACATCAGTGATCATTTCGTTAATCCTTGTAAAACATCAGTGATCCTTCGTTAATCCTTGTAAAACATCAGTGATCCTTCGTTAATCCTTGTAAAACATCAGTGATCATTTCGTTAATCCTTGTAAAACATCAGTGATCCTTCGTTAATCCTTGTAAAACATCAGTGATCCTTCGTTAATCCTTGTAAAACATCAGTGATCCTTCGTTAATCCTTGTAAAACATCAGTGATCCTTCGTTAATCCTTGTAAAACATCAGTGATCCTTCGTTAATCCTTGTAATGTCAGTTATCCTTCATTAGTCCTTACAGGGATTCAACAGGGATCCTTCATTAATTCTTATAAAACATCAGTGACCATTAATCCTTATACAACATCACTGACCATTAATCCTTATGAAACATCAGTGATCATTAATCCTTATACATCAGAGACCGTTAATCCTTATATATAAAACATCATTGTTCATTAATCTTTATAAAACATCACTGACCATTAATCTTTATAAAACATTAGTGACCATTAATCCTTATAAAACATTAGTGATCATTAATCCTTATAAAACATTAGTGACCATTAATCCTTATAAAACATCAGTGATCATTAATCCTTATAAAACATTAGTGATCATTAATCCTTATAAAACATTAGTGACCATTAATCCTTATAAAACATTAGTGATCATTAATCCTTATAAAACATTAGTGACCATTAATCCTTATAAAACATTAGTGACCATTAATCCTTATAAAACATTAGTGATCATTAATCCTTATAAAACATTAGTGATCATTAATCCTTATAAAACATTAGTGACCATTAATCCTTATAAAACATTAGTGATCATTAATCCTTATAAAACATCAGTGATCATTAATCCTTATAAAACATTAGTGATCATTAATCCTTATAAAACATTAGTGACCATTAATCCTTATAAAACATTAGTGATCATTAATCCTTATAAAACATTAGTGACCATTAATCCTTATAAAACATTAGTGATCATTAATCCTTATAAAACATCAGTGATCATTAATCCTTATAAAACATCAGTGATCATTAATCCTTATAAAACATTAGTGATCATTAATCCTTATAAAAAATTAGTGATCATTAATCCTTATAAAACATTAGTGACCATTAATCCTTATAAAACATCACTGACCATTAATCCTTATAAAACATTAGTGATCATTAATCCTTATAAAACATTAGTGACCATTAATCCTTATAAAACATTAGTGATCATTAATCCTTATAAAACATCAGTGATCATTAATCCTTATAAAACATCAGTGATCATTAATCCTTATAAAACATTAGTGATCATTAATCCTTATAAAACATTAGTGATCATTAATCCTTATAAAACATTAGTGACCATTAATCCTTATAAAACATCACTGACCATTAATCCTTATAAAACATTAGTGATCATTAATCCTTATAAAACATTAGTGACCATTAATCCTTATAAAACATTAGTGATCATTAATCCTTATAAAACATCAGTGATCATTAATCCTTATAAAACATCAGTGATCATTAATCCTTATAAAACATTAGTGATCATTAATCCTTATAAAACATTAGTGATCATTAATCCTTATAAAACATTAGTGACCATTAATCCTTATAAAACATTAGTGATCATTAATCCTTATAAAACATTAGTGACCATTAATCCTTATAAAACATTAGTGATCATTAATCCTTATAAAACATCAGTGATCATTAATCCTTATAAAACTTTAGTGATCATTAATCCTTATAAAACATTAGTGATCATTAATCCTTATAAAACATTAGTGATCATTAATCCTTATAAAACATCAGTGATCATTAATCCTTATAAAACGTCAGTGATCATTAATCCTTATAAAACAGTAGTGATCATTGAAACAACAAAGTCAATATTATAACGAAGTTGAAGCCATATTAATGGACGAGCCAACATATGTGTCTTAAGATACCATAGATATCTCAGATATTGTATATGAGGCAGCTAAGATACCACGTATAACTAAGATAACATTGACGAGGCATTTAAGATATCGTTTATAACAAGTAAAAAAAAAAAAAGGTAGGCGAGGCAGGTATTTTGGCGAGAGACACCAAACGGTTACCCCAGTTACCCTGGGGGAGAGAGAGAGAGAGAGAGAGAGAGAGAGAGAGAGAGAGAGAGAGAGAGAGAGAGAGAGAGAGAGTGGATATAGGGTAAGTACTAGTAATTTAATGTCCCATTCTATCTAACTTTGTCTTAATTATGATTCCGTTTTATGGAGTAGGAACAGAACAGGACAGCCGGGGCGCAGGCTGGGTCTATATAGTGGGGAGGGATATGAAGCCCAGGGAAGATGTGAAGCCCAGGGAAGATGTGGGATTCATTAACGTCAAACTGTATGAAATGCTTCTAGAAATCACCACAACGTATGGGGGTCTCACCTAGCTTTCCCTCAACAGCTGAGAGTTACCTTAGTTTAGGTGTTTTAAAAAGATATATGACGATGATTTCGTATTTACATACATTTCCGAAGTTGTGTGTGTATGTGTGTGTGTGTGTGTGTGTGTGTGTGTGTGTATTTTCGCAAACACTTCCTAGGGAAGGCAGCCGCCTCTAGCGAAAGGAAGATGTTGACATTCAATGATATATTTCGAATACAGAGGTGAAATTCAAAATACATTTTCTGGGAAAAGTTAAGTGAGGTTTTCGTGTGTTCTCTTGAATATTTGGAAATGTCTGACCCACTTTTGCGTCAGTTAACTCGACGTTTTTCCCCTGACCTTCATCAGTCAATCGACTGTCTTAAATTAGATTATAGAATGAAATAAATGCTCCAAAATCACATCCCACTGGCCTTGTCCTCCTTATGATACGCCTTCACGTTCCACTGGCCATAGTACTGTTCACCATCATCGCAAAACTAAGAATCACTTTTATTCGTAAGTTAGGTTTGAAGAAAGTTAGGATGGATGAGTTAAGATGACGTGGATGAGAAGCATCTAAGATAATCGTGGATGAGAAGCATCTAAGATAATCGTGGATGAGAAACATCTAAGATAATCGTGGATGAGAAACATCTAAGATAATCGTGGATGAGAGGTAGTCTGATGTGAAGATAGGTGAGGGAGAGCTGAAGATAACATCAGGTGAGGCGCAGCTCACATAACATAGATGAAAGGCAGCGCAGATAAGGTGGGGGTGAGGCACAGCTAAGATAACAATGAGAGGCAGCTAAGATAACATAGGTGAGAGGCTGCTAAGACAACATAATGGGTAAGAGGCAGCTAAGATAACATAATGGGTGAGAGGCAGCTAAGATAACATACTTGAGAGGCAGCTAAGATAACATAGTTGAGAGGCAGCTAAGATAGGTGAGAGGCAGTTAACATAGGTGAGAGCTAGCTAAGATAACATAGGTGAGAGGCAGTTAACGTAGATGAGAGGCAGCTAAGATAACCTAGGTGAGAGACAACTGTATGAACGAAAGATACTCCTGTGATCATGTTATTATCTTTATATCATCACAGGACAGTATCTTGACGCTTGTAACTGTAAATATAACATTTGGACGCATTGTTTGCATTTGCAGTGCCAGAGAGCATTTGACACTACCTCTTGGGAGGCTGGTTAAGAAGCTGGATCATCTGGCGAGATTAATCGAGGACAGCTTTGTCGATGGATAGAAGATGATGTTGGTGGAAAGGAACAAAGGACACTTGTCACACAGGAGACTTTCCCACTTACGTTAAGGTGAACAGCGGAGTTCCGCTAGGTTCTGCCCTAGGATCATTATTCTTCTTGATCTCTGTGTGAATAACTCGCTGGAAGGGATGGACTCCAACTTGCCTATGTTTGCAGATGATGCACTTGGTCGTGAAACAGTGAAGAAAACGAGAAAGATTACCTCTTGTTATAAAGGGATCTTGTGAGATTCCCAAACTTCCCAAATTGGTGCAGTATATGGTCGATAAAGAGGATTCAGAGCAGACGTAGAGGAATGAGGATGGGACACAGTGAAAGCA
>NC_092289.1:5351446-5378946 GCF_036320965.1 Panulirus ornatus | reverse complement strand
GCTTATTACGTGGTGTTAATCTTGAAGGCCATTTGAGACATTTCTCTCAATTATCGTGCAAACCCGCATCACCCGACCAGATTGGAGGAGGGGGGTCACACCACAGCAAACTGTAAACATACATTTGCCTGTGATTTGACCTCCATGTGCAAGCTGGTCGGTCTGTTTGCCTGCTGGAGCATGGGAGGTCATGGAGTGTACACAGCGCTACGTACACTGCAGCCACACTGTCTGTACACGCACTTTATTCATCTTTTAAGTAAAGAGTTAAGTGCATTTTTTCGCCCGGGAGACCTAGCCGGAGGCGAGTGAAACGGACGTGGTGGTCGCTCTATGCATAAAGGAATAAATAATTTAATTAACAACTGATACTGCTGGGTTTTTTTTCAAGAAAGCGTTTAAAGTCTTCATTATTATACCGAAGGTCACCGTAATAGAACAGAGACCTCGTGTATTATGTGATAGTTATTAAAATTTGTAATAAGTTAAGTTCCAGCATGTGTGTTGTCATCGCGTGTCCGAAACGCTTTGATTCATTTCAAGGTTACATAGATTTAACCTTTATGAAAAAAAAAAATGAGGGAAATTATACGTCCGAATATCAAAATGTTTTTTTTTTTATTATTATTGATCTGATATAGAACGATCTATGGGTTATTGATCTCAGATATAGGAGCAATATGCGTTTAAAAAAAAAAAAATTGAATCAACTTGGTGGTTTAACCGCTCCCGTGGCGATGGTTTATTTTGACTTCGGTGTTGAAGGCGAAGGTCTGAGTTGGCCTCAAGTTTACCTGGCTACGTGCACGGCTCAGGATATTCCTCTACTGAGGCTGAAGCTGTGAGTGTCTGGTGTGGCGTGAGTGAGGGGGATGGAGGGGAAAATGACTGGCAGGGTGTGACCTGACTGGCAGGGTGTGACCTGACGGCAAGGGTGTGACCTCACGGTTGGGTGTGACCTCACGGTTGGGTGTGACCTCACTGCAGGGTGTGACCTGACGGCAAGGGTGTGACCTCACGGCAGGGTGTGATCTCACGGCAGGGTGTGACCTGATGGCAAGGGTGTGACCACACGGCACGGGTGTGATCTGACGGCTGGGTGTGACCTCACGGCAGGGTGTGACCTGACGGCAGGGTGTGACCTGACGGCAGGGTGTGACCTGACAGCTGGGTGTGACCTCACGGCAGGGTGTGACCTCACGGCAGGGTGTGACCTCGCAATGGCGAGGGGTGGCAGGGCAGCTGCATGACGGATTCGTTCAAAATACGACCGTACTCACAGCACGGTAAATATGGAGGACTAAGTGTTTTTCCGGGGTTTTAGTCTATTTAAAGATGCTGGGAAGATAGATAGATAGATAGAGATGTCGTGTGAAGTGACCCTATGCTGGGATGATAGATAGATAGATAGAGATGTCGTGTGAAGTGACCCTATGCTGGGAAGATAGATAGATAGATAGAGATGTGGTGTGAAGTGACCCTATGCTGGGAAGATAGATAGATAGATAGAGATGTCGTGTGAAGTGACCCTATGCTGGGATGATAGATAGATAGATAGAGATGTCGTGTGAAGTGACCCTATGCTGGGAAGATAGATAGATAGATAGAGATGTGGTGTGAAGTGACCCTATGCTGGGAAGATAGATAGATAGATAGAGATGTGGTGTGAAGTGACCCTATGCTGGGAAGATAGATAGATAGATAGAGATGTCGTGTGAAGTGACCCTATGCTGGGAAGATAGATAGATAGATAGAGATGTGGTGTGAAGTGACCCTATGCTGGGAAGATAGATAGATAGATAGAGATGTCGTGTGAAGTGACCCTATGCTGGGAAGATAGATAGATAGATAGAGATGTCGTGTGAAGTGACCCTATACTGGGATAGATAGATAGAGATGTGGTGTGAAGTGATCCTCCTTGGTTTGGACAGCCATTTTGTTGAACCAAGTGTCGTCTTCTTCTCTTCCAGATGCACAACAGCAACAGCAGTAGTGGTAGTCGTGTGGTCCAGGAACTGCTGTACACCGCCTCCAATCCAGTAAGTAGAAAAATATTTCAGACATTTTTTTTGTGTTTGACAGAATGATTTACATATTATTTTGTGTTTGACAATTATTTACATATTATTTTGTGTTTGACAATGATTTACATATTATTTTGTGTTTGACAGAATTATTTACATGTTATTTTGTGTTTGACAGAATAATTTACATATTATTTTGTGTTTGACAGAATAATTTACATATTATTTTGTGTTTGACAGAATAATTTACATATTATTTTGTGTTTGACAGAATTATTTACATATTATTTTGTTTGACAGAATAATTTACATATTATTTTGTGTTTGACAGAATAATTTACATATTATTTTGTGTTTGACAGAATGATTTACATATTATTTTGTGTTTGACAGAATAATTTACATATTTGTGTTTGACAGAATGATTTACATATTATTTTGTGTTTGACAGAATAATTTACATATTATTTTGTGTTTGACAGAATGATTTACATATTATTTTCTGTTTGACAGAATGATTTACATATTATTTTGTGTTTGACAGAATGATTTACATATTATTTTGTGTTTGACAGAATAATTTACGTATTATTTTGTGTTTGACAGAATGATTTGCATATTATTTTGTGTTTGACAGAATGATTTACATATTATTTTGTGTTTGACAGAATTATTTACATATTATTTTGTGTTTGACAGAATAATTTACATATTTTGTGTTTGACAGAATAATTTACGTATTATTTTGTGTTTGACAGAATGATTTACATATTATTTTGTGTTTGACAATGATTTACATATTATTTTGTGTTTGACAGAATAATTTACATATTATTTTGTGTTTGACAGAATAATTTACATATTGTGTTTGACAATAATTTACATATTATTTTGTGTTTGACAATAATTTACATATTATTTTGTGTTTGACAGAATGATTTACATATTTTTTTGGTATAGTGTGGAGGGAACACTGGAACATAGGGCGAACACTCGTGGGTTCTTCCCCCACATTGAAGTAAACAATGTTGAACTGTTAACATAGCCATGGTTCATGTGTTGACAGAGTGTTACCGGACTCTGCCTGCTCATGGTTACATCTCAGTGGGAAAAGTTGATCTTCAGCGAGGTTCCCTGTCATTAGAAGTACAGTCTAGTCTTTTTAAAAGACTTATCTCAAAAGGCGTCTACGTTTCCCTGTTACTTGGGGTAGCGCAGCCTTTGGGGGGGATGACACCAGGAAATGGGTTCTGGGGTTAGATATAGATAAGATACGTTATCAAGGATCAGTTCATAGATAAGATGCCTTACCAGGGATCAGTTCATAGATAAGATGCCTTATCAAGGATCAGTTCATAGATAAGATGCCTTACCAGGGATCAGTTCATAGATAAGATGCCTTATCAGGGATCAGTTCATAGATGTCTTATCAGGGATCAGTTCATAGATAAGATGCCTTATCAAGGATCAGTTCATAGATAAGATGCCTTATCAGGGATCAGTTCATAGATAAGATGCCTTATCAAGGATCAGTTCATAGATAAGATGCCTTATCAGGGATCAGTTCATAGATAAGATGCCTTATCAAGGATCAGTTCATAGATAAGATGCCTTATCAGGGATCAGTTCATAGATAAGATGTCTTATCAGGGATCAGTTCATAGATAAGATGCCTTATCAGGGATCAGTTCATAGATAAGATGCCTTATCAGGGATCAGTTCATAGATAAGATGCCTTATCAGGGATCAGTTCATAGATAAGATGCCTTATCAGGGATCAGTTCATAGATAAGATGCCTTATCAGGGATGGTGTTACCTTGGGGGCATGTCAACAATGGGTTCTTCCCCCCCCATGCCATGCATTCTTCATGGGGGTCGTGATGTATGTTAGCTGTATGTCCCACTCTTCACGTGTGTATTATACAGTTATCATGATGTATTATACAGTGATCATGATGTATTATACAGTTATCATGATGTATTATACAGTGATCATGATGTATTAGATGCATCTTAAGGTATGGGTAACTCGTCCATGTTCACTTTCCCCAGAAACATGCCAATCATTATAATAGACAGGGGAGACGATAATGTCTATTTCGATAACGCATATATATACATATTTAATAACGCATGTATACATAATTTTCATAACATCAAGTGGTATTCATTAGATTTCTATATCCCAATTCCCCACGTTCTCCGGGTCTGAGAAGGACTTCATTTTTATGTTTTATTTTTGGCGTTGTGTGGCGGTAAATCTAAAAGTTGAAGATTGGTGTTCCTAGACAAGAGATTGGGAAGAAGTGATGTTAATTATGATAATTTATATAAAGTCATTGACTACGTACGGTAGGTACACTTAATGTTGCAGCAATGTCCATTGGTAAGCGAGGCAGGTGTTTAGGTAAGGTGTTTAACCCAACCGTTTTAATGGGGTTTCTTGTTACCTTGCTTTCATACCATGACCTGCTTTCTTCAATGCAAATTTACTCGACACGTATTATCTTAGGCTGACGGACAACTAGTTTAGCAGCTGCTTATAATCTGTAGGAACAAATGCTACATAAATATTAAGGTGAAATTGTATGTTTCTATCCATGGATGAATTTTTTGTTATTCTTTCAGCCCCTGAGTTGTGCAATATCCCTTTGGGTAAATATATTCATAACACGACTCACACTCAGTGAGGGAGGCCACAGTATGGGAATATTGTAACGCAGTTGTTGCATCGCCTTCACAAAAGCCACCATAAATTCCTCTACTGGACTGTGATCCTGTACTCGACCAAATAAGTCAAGAAACAGTTTTATCATTCACAGTGGCACGCCATACTGTACTTCCCCCGCTGGTCTAGTTGGATATTTTTATGCCCTTCCGAAATTACTGTCAGGTGGTACATGGTCGTTTTTTTTTTTTTTTATCTTTCTGCGCAGTTTTAGTCATTTATGATGACATAAAAGTAACGTTATTTGTCGCTTCGAAATGAAAGAGTGAAAGAGCCCAAAGGAATATACACATTGCCATTGTAGAAAACGGAATTAAAGATGTGTTTTTGGTAGGGCTAGGATTCAAAGGTGTTGCTTAGCTCGTGTTAACTCTTAAAGTTTCAGTTCTAGAAGCTTTAACGTAGTGTTTATATGGTGTACGTTTTTTGATGGATGTCGTATTGCTAACTGCTGTGTTGTCTGTCTACCTCCAACGAAGACATTAAACTTTTTGAAGGGTTAGTACAGGAGGGGTTCAAACTAATTCACTGCAAAGAAATTTGTAATATACATGCAAAGTGGTTTTTTCAGCTCCAGAGGTGAGCAGATATATCAGTTAATCAGAAGTGCTGTCGGAGAGAGAGAGAGAGAGAGAGAGAGAGAGAGAGAGAGAGAGAGAGAGAGAGAGAGAGAGAGAGAGAGAGAGAGAGAGATTGTGAACGTCATAGTTTTGCCATTATTTCTAAAAGTTTCTTGACTTTCATGTTTGGTTAACTAGGTTTGCCAGGTTGCCTGACTTCACTTGTGGTGGGAACAATGAAGTAGAAGGCAAATTCTCCCCTAGGTTACGTCTCCCTCTGGCTCAGCTGCCGGCAGAGGCGGTGGGTGATATGAAAAGAAGCACACCATTCAGTATGGTGAAAGTATACTGCCGGGGAAATTTTTTTGGAAAGTGTGGACGAGGGAAAAAAGTTACCGACCAGTTTTACAAACACGGCTGGATTTCGAGAGATTTGAATAATCTCTTTTTTGAAAAAAGATCATTTAATGTTGATAACAGGTATGATTGAATTATCTGTCTAGATTTCGAAAGGACTGATCATCTCTGCATATATATATACAAACATCTGGTTTTCTGCCACTCTGCAAATGGAGGATCGGTGTGTATATAACCGTTCCTTTAGACTTCACGCGTTTAATTTGGATGATTGACTGTGTCTTAAAGTGAAGAAAGTCACTTTTCTCGACAACATTTAGTATAGGGGAAACGTCCATTTAGTATTGAGTCTTCACCTTGTTAGAGATAATACTTTCCTCGAAACGCTTACTTTACAGTGACTGGATCAGTTTCGCTGCCAGCTGAAGTTGTTCAAGTTTTTCCACCATATGTGTTCAGGTCTGGTGACCAGAAGGAAGTTAAAAGCGTGTTTTAAGGGAGGTTTGACCAGGGTGTTACATAAAGAGTGAGTTTTGTATCCTTTGTTTTATCGCCATATTTCTACCTCTTGGGTTGTACTCACCTTGGAAGTTATATAAAAGAGGGAGTATTATAATCCTTTGTCTTACTTTATATATACATTTTTTTAGCTCTGAAGTCAAGGATTTATATATATAGAGTGAGTGTTGTATCCGTTGATATACACTTTATATTTCTCGCTCTGAATCTTCGATAGTTATATGGAAAGGGAATTTTGTATTGTAATCCTTTGTCTTACAGTATATATACATTTTTAGCTCTGAAGTCAAGGATTTATATATATATAGAGAGAGTGAGTGTTGTATCTGTTATACAGTTTATATTTCTCGCTCTGACTCTTAGGTAGTTACATGGAAAGTGAATTTTGTATCCTATTTATGTAGCTTCTGTTTCTAGATCTGAATCCTGAGAAGTTATATAAAAACTGTATCTTATCTTTTGTTTTGTAACTTATATATCTAGTTTGAAACCTAGGATCTTGTTGGATCTATTGTATGCACAGACTGGACATTGCCGTGATTTAGAGAATTTCTTTTAATCAACATCTTTCTCTTTTGATAATTGTTAACTTGGCAGTTCGTATTCTTGATTTAGAATTTGTAGTTCCAAAGTGCATTACTCAGCATTTATGTGTGATGAAACCCATTTGCCATGCCTTCGACCGTTTCATGATTTTGTCGAACTTCCTTTGACTTTTGAATCTTCCTTTGACTGATCAAGATGATGGTTGAAAGTCAAATTAATTCCATTAGATTCACTTCATATAATTCGATCGCAGGGGGCCATGTGTGTGTGTGAAAAAAGTCGACCATATTCACACGTTTCAAACGTTCTAATCTAACTTCATCTTGTGAGCTTCGTATATATATCGTATATATATCGTATATATATCGTATATATATCGTATTGTTAGATCATGTTCCCTCCTTACACACTCGTGTGTTCACTCTCAACATCCAAGGGTGTTGGATTCATGGCTCCCTGAACCAGAGGAGTGAGGTTGTGGTCGACTTAACCCAAATTTGGTGGAGTCGACCACTATGGATGCAGGGCGGGTTGCTACAGATATTATTATTATTCAGCAGATGGCCATTAAGAAAGAGCTGAGAATGACAGCACTTGCGATATACTAACTTGTCCCTAACTTTTGAGATGATTTAGGACTTAACGTCAGTTTAGACGTTCATTAACGTTGAATTAGATGTAAGATACCTGCCCTATTTCTTGGTGGTTAACTTCCACGTAGGCAAACCAAGGCAGACTTGTTAAGACATTATGTAACGTCACACGATGTGTGACGTACATATATATATACACACACACCATCATATATGAGAGTATTGGTTTTCACTGAATAGCTGAGACATTAGATTATGAATAAGTGGTTCATTGTCAGGGAGCAAGAGAAATCGAGAGATAGATGAGATGATGAAATGAAAGAGCCAGAGAGATTGAGAGAGAGGTGGAATACAACAGTACAAGGTTGAATACAACAGTACAAGGTTGAATACAACAGTACAAGGTTGAATACAACAGTACAAGGTTGAATACAACAGTACAAGGTTGAATACAACAGCACAAGAAGCTTTCAGAGGTTGACACTTCACTTCCAGGATCGAATATGGTATATTTTTACATAACCCATGTAGTTGACCATGGAAAACAGGAGAACGAGTAAACCCCCCCATATATATATATATATATATATATATATATATATATATATATATATACAAACAATAAAAAGTCGCTCTGTTTGCAGACGTGTTGAGGAAGTTGCCAGACGCATGATAACAAACCCCTCATACATAATTGTCGATAATTTGCCCATTTCCGTTACAGGATAGAAATTCTGGGGTGTTACATATTCGGGAAAATATATTACTGGTTAGCAGAAAGGTTGTGTTGGTAATACGTGAGGCATGAAGATGAAAAATGGGAAAGTTCTGTGGTTACACCATTGAACATGGTCATTCCACCGTTTTCCGATGTTTTTTTTTTTTTTTATGTCGGATTTTCTACTGGATCCCAGAACAGTGTGACTACCAGGTTCATGTTGGATTTTCTGCTCAAGTTTAATTCCAAGTTTAAAGGTCAACACGGCCAGCTGGTCAGACTTTTGTGTTCGACTTGGCCTGAAACAATGTCTGGTCCTCCGCCAAAGAAGGCTCGAATCTGCTAGGATTATATGTATGGAAAAATGACTTGATTAAACACAATCTCTTTTTCTGTTATATTATATCGGTGTTAATTACGATTGACCCAGCCTAGCAGAGTTCAAAGTAACCTAGCCTAGCAGTTCAAGTAACGTGGCCTAGCTTAAATAACGTAGCCTAGCCTTGTAAGTAACCTAGCCTAGCAGTTCAAGTAACGTAGCCTAGCTTAAATAACGTAGCCTAGCCTAGTAAATAACCTAACCTAGCAGTTCAAATAACGTAGCCTAGCTTAAATAACGTAGCCTAGCCTAGTAAATAACCTAGCCTAGCAGTTCAAGTAACGTGGCCTAGCTTAAATAACGTAGCCTAGCCTAGTAAATAACCTAGCCTAGCAGTTCAAATAACGTAGCTTGGCTTAAATAACGTAGCGTAGCGTAGTAAATAACCTAGCCTAGCGTAGATAACGTAGTCTAACGTAGCTAAGATGCCACTGGTAAACAAGCGTTACCAGATGGTGTTGTTCGGCTCTGGCATCATACATGTTATAAAATTTTATTTGTGACAAGTGCACTTGGGAACTTACCGTGTTTCAGTTTCTTGATGGTTGTCTTCAAAACTTTCCATGGTTTACCCCAGACGCTTCACATGCCCTGGTTCAACCTATTGACAGCACGTCGACCCCGGTATACCACATCGTTCCAATTCACTCTATTCCTTGCACGCCTCTCACCCTCCTGTATGTTCAGGCCCCGATCGCTCAAAACCTTTTTCACTCTATCCTTCCACATTATGTGGTCTCCCACTTCTCGTTCCCTCCACTTCTGACACATATATCTTCTCTGTCAATCTTTCCTCACTCATTCTCTCCATGTGACCAAACCATTTCAATACACCCTCTTCTGCTTTCTTAACCACACTCTTTTTATTATCACGCATCTCTTTTACCCTTTCATTACTTACTCGATCAATCCACCTCACACCACATATTGTCCTCAAACATCTCATTTCCAACACATCCACCCTCCTCCGCACAACCCTATCTGTAACCCATGCCTTGCAACCATATAACAGTGTTGGAACGACTATTCCTTCAAGCATATCCATTTTTGCTCTCCGAGGTAATGTTCTCGCCTTCCACTCATTCTTTAACGCTCTCAGAACCTTAGCCCCCTCCCCAACCTGTGACTCGCTTTCGCTTCCGTGATTCCATCAGCTGCTAAATCCACTCCCAGATATCTAAAACACTTCACTTCCTCCAGTTTTTCTCCATTCAAACTTACCTCCCAATTTACTTGTTCCTCAACCCTACTGAACCTAATAACCTTGCTTTTATTTACATTTACTCGTAGCTCTCTTCTTTCACACACTTTACCAAACTCAGTCACCAACTTCTGCAGTTTCTCACACGAATTAGCCACCAGCGTTTTATCATCAGCGAACAACAACTGACTCGCTTCCCAAGCCCTCTCATCCACAACAGTTTGCATACTTGCCCCTCTCTCCAAAACTCTTGCATTCACCTCCCTAACAACCCCATCCATAATCAAATTAAACAACCATGGAGACATCACGCACCCCTGCCGCAAATCGACATTCACTGGAAACCAATCACTTTCCTCTCTTCCTACTCGTACACATACCTTACATCCTTGATAAAAACTTTTCACTGCTTCTAGCAACTTACCCCCCACGCCATATACTCTTAATACCTTCCTCAGAGCATCTCTATCAGCTCTAGTATATGCCTTCTCCAGATCCATAAATGCTACATACAAATCCATTTATTTCTAAGTATTTCTCACATACATTCTTCAAAGCAAACACCTGATCCACACATCCTCTACCACTTCTGAAACCACGCTGCTCTTCCCCAATCTGATGCTCTGTACATGCCTTCACCCTCTCAATCAATACCCTCCCATATAATTTACCAGGAATACTCAACAAACTTATACCTCTGTAATTTGCACACTCACTTTTATCCCCTTTGCCTTTGTACAGTGGTACTAAGCATGCATTCCGCCAATCCTCAGGCACCTCACCATGAGTCATACATACTTTGAATATCCTTACCAACCAGTCAACAACACAGTCACTCCCTTTTTTAATAAATTCCACTGCAATACCATCCAAACCCGCCGCCTTGCCGGCTTTCATCTTCCGCAAAGCTTTCACTACCTCTTCTCTGTTCACCAAACCATTCTCCCTGACCCTCTCACTTCGCACACCACCTTGACCAAAACGCCCTATGTCTGCCACTCTCATCAAACACATTCAACAGACCTTCAAAATACTCACTCCACCTCCTCACATCACCACTAATTGTTTACACCTTTCCATTAGCCCCCTTCACCGATGTTCCCTTTTGCTCTCTTAGTCCTACGCACGTTATTTACTTCCTTCCAAACACACACACACACACACACACACACACACACACACACATATATATATATATATATATATATATATATATATATATATATATATATATATATATATATTCGAAATTCTATCATGACTTGGCCAGTCCACATTCCACAAAAAGAAAAAGAAAAAATGAAAAGAAAGTTGCTTCATGGTTGCTTTGTTAAGCCAGTAGCAGAGGACCGTTACTCTACGGTGAGCCGACGTGTCCACCCGGGCCCATGTTAACTGCAGTGCTCTTAGACTACACTGGCTAACTCTACCTTTAAAGTAATGTCTAGGTTCTCTGGCTCTCTCCCCCCACTATCTAATATAATCATAAACGCTGTAATAAACTGTGAGCGATTCCTAATTCATACGTGTCTTAGTTCCCTTTATTTATGTACGCAAGGCGTCCGTGAGGGAGCAGAGAATGGTGGTTTCAAGGTCACCCACTTGTGTCCACAATTCCATGGTAAAGATACTGTTTTTTTTTTCTTATATATTGTCATATTACCACCTGTAAACCCTCTGTGCCTGGCTGTGAGCACCAGCTGGACCACACGAGACTGCCAGCTGGTTCTTGGTTCTCGGTGTTATATCATGACGCGAGCAATGTAAACTTTTGCGTGCTGTCATTTGCTTTAGAGGTTATATATACTTGCGCTACCTCGCAAACGCGGGAGACAGCGACAAAGCCAAAAAAAAAAAAAAAAAAAAAAAAAAAAAAATATATATATATATATATATATATATATATATATATATATATATATATATATATATATATATATATATATATCAAAGTATTCCCGGAGAGAGAGAGAGAGAGAGAGAGAGAGAGAGAGTGTCATGTTATCTTGCCTCGTTTCGGACTCATTTCTGTGGGTGACCTGGTTTTCTGATCAACTTGCAGAAATGGAGATTGTGTCGCTGCCAGAAAAAAAAAAAAAAAGAAAAAGAGATCATATTCGCCATTTTCAACTCTCACTCTGGGCTTGGAGTGTCATTGGCTAAGTTCATTTCTCTCATTCTACATTTTCCTAGCGTCTCTTTCATTAACTTAGTTCTGCGTTGTATATACACGCACATAAATACATATTTCTATTTCTATTCAATACTTGACGTAGTTGTAGTGCCAGTGGAAACACTTGAAGGCTACTGTAACATATTCTTTTAAAGGAAAAAAAAGGAAAGAGATGATGTTACTGTGAGATTATAGAGCTGGGGTGGCGCGCGCGCGCTTGAGGATATTTAAGTAGATGTCGGGGTTCTCTCTCTCTCTCTCTCTCTCTCTCTCTCTCTCTCTCTCTCTCTCTCTCGCTGGGGTACGTTAGAGCGGTGAAAGTCGCAGAAGGAGGAGGAGGAGGTGGCGGAGGGAGGAGGTAGGTATTGGTGGTGTCTGTCATCCTGCCACAAGCCAGCTCTTGACTCAGAACATGCCTGGCTCGCACTACCAGTGTGTGTGTGTGTGTGTGTGTGTGTGTGTGTGTAAGTCACGCCAGAATTGATCACCAGCGAGCGAATTATACACATCAGAGCAATGTTGTAATTTTTAACCCCCTCCCCCCAAGTGAATATTTCTTCATAAGATGGTTCACTCGTGTAGGACCCTGTCATCACCCTGAGAACTGATGATTTGGACAAAATTACCGACGCCTTTATAATTTCGAATATATTTTTTTCCCTCCCGAATTGAACACTCGGGTCCGCCATACTTTTCGATGCACTTAAGGGATTTATAAGTGGGGGTTTTGGTACGCAGAGCTGAGCTGAAGTTCTTACAGCAGATGTGGCCGACTGAAGTATATTACATTGTGAAGTGGTGTAGTTTCAGGAGTTTGAAATTGAAGTTCATGTTTCCGTGGTCGATTCAAAATTCTACGAGATGCTCCTCAAAAAAAGAAGGAATATATATATATATATATATATATATATATATATATATATATATATATATATATATATATATATATATATATATATATATATTGGATGGCCATTTCTCTGGTAATATGACTGGGGGGGGGGGAAGCAATGTCTATTTGATTTCGCTTCTGCTTTCATTTCAGCACTGCACTTTTTAGACCATTGTGATCAACATCGTGTGTGTGTGTGTACACCACCACCACCCCCGTCTATCACCACAATATACACCCCACGCCACACACACCCCACACCCCACACCCGGAGCCTCTCCCCTCTGTCTCGCACCTCTCCACCCCATACACTCTAGCCATACACTCGTAGCCACACTATTTTTACCCAACACAACTCATTAGTAAGTGTAGCCACTTGAGTTAACATTTGCCCATGTAAGCTGATAACTGAACAGTGGCCAAGATATGCAGGTCTGGTCAGGTGAAACTGGATCGTAAACACGAGTTAAAGGTGGTAAGATAATCCAACCCGATTTTAAAGTATTTTTGTTCGACTTCATGTGTAAAACCTTATGCCACACATGATCCTGTGTTCAGATATGAGTGTTACTCGTGTTGTGCAATATATCAAAGTCGATTTCATCTCTTGCAGCTGGCGCTCTCTCTCTCTCTCTCTCTCTCTCTCTCTCTCTCTCTCTCTCTCTCTCTCTCTCTCTCTGCTACTAGTAATTGAAGATGAAAAAAAAAATTCCATGATTTTGTCTTATTTTCTTATTTTTTTTTTTTTTTTTATAGAAATGTATCAACCATCAGTTTCAATCTTGTCCGTCATAGTTTGATATTGGTGAATGATGGTGCAAGAAGCGAGCGATCCTCTCTCTCTGTGCACGGAGAGAGAGAGAGAGAGAGAGAGAGAGAGAGAGAGAGAGAGAGAGAGAGAGAGAGAGAGAGAGAGAGAGACATGGCCGCTAAGGCTGGGTTCGCTCGTGTCGTGGTGAGGACTATGCTGACGGACTCCTTTTCTATTTCCTTTTTGTGTGTCATCCAGTAACTGAAGGTAACGATAGGATGACCTAACCTCTCGTAGAGGACAACCCAATTGGACTTGAAGTGGAGGAGGTCAGTGTGTAACTACCCTCACCATATACGTAAATGGTTGGACCACATATCAAGGCGGTCCAGCTGGGCCATGATGGCTTTCACGAGTGTCAGTTTAAAAGTGGGACTTTGCGTTAGCGTCGCCCCTTTGGATACAGTTAATGACCTGTCTTAATTAGGTAACAGTAGTTTGACCCTTCTCTGCCATGTACGTTACTATTGGTTATTAGGAACACAGATGAATGCATCTGTGTTGCCTTCACCTAATTGGCCAACGAGAGATTCGTTAGCTGGGAGTTGAACCTTGGAAGTGGTGATAGGCTACACCTTCAGCGTTAGTGTGGTGATAATAGGTGACAGGCTACACCCTCAGCATTAGTGTGGTGATAACAGGTGACAGGCTACACCCTCAGCATTAGTGTAGTGATAACAGGTGACAGGCTACACCCTCAGCATTAGTGTGGTGATAACAGGTGACAGGCTACACCCTCAGCATTAGTGTAGTGATAACAGGTGACAGGCTACACCCTCAGCATTAGTGTGGTGATAACAGGTGACAGGCTACACCCTCAGCATTAGTGTAGTGATAACAGGTGACAGGCTACACCCTCAGCATTAGTTTAGTGATAACAGGTGACAGGCTACACCCTCAGCATTAGTTTAGTGATAACAGGTGACAGGCTACACCCTCAGCATTAGTGTGGTGATAACAGGTGACAGGCTACACCCTCAGCATTAGTGTGGTGATAATAGGTGACAGGCTACACCCTCAGCGTTAGTTTGGTGATAACAGGTGACAGGCTACACCCTCAGCATTAGTGTGGTGATAACAGGTGACAGGCTACACCCTCAGCATTAGGATCTCATATCCATGAAGGGTTGCGACAGAAGGGAAATGTAGTTAAGATAACTTGTATGGGCGTGAGATCCCATATCCATGAAGGGTTGCGACAGAAGGGAAATGTAGTTAAGATAACTTGTATGGGCGTGAGATCCCATATCCATGAAGGGTTGCGACAGAAGGGAAATGTAGTTAAGATAAACTTGTACGTGCGTGAGATCCCATATCCATGAAGGGTTGCGACAGAAGGGAAATGTAGTTAAGATAACTTGTATGGGCGTGGGATCTCATATCCATGAAGGGTTGCGACAGAAGGGAAATGTAGTTAAGATAACTTGTATGGGCGTGGGATCTCATATCCATGAAGGGTTGCGACAGAAGGGAAATGTAGTTAAGATAAACTTGTACGTGCGTGAGATCCCATATCCATGAAGGGTTGCGACAGAAGGGAAATGTAGTTAAGATAAACTTGTACGTGCGTGAGATCCCATATCCATGAAGGGTTGCGACAGAAGGGAAATGTAGTTAAGATAACTTGTATGGGCGTGGGATCCCATATCCATGAAGGGTTGCGACAGAAGGGAAATGTAGTTAAGATAAACTTGTATGGGCGTGGGATCCCATATCCATGAAGGGTTGCGACAGAAGGGAAATGTATTTCAAGCTGTGGTATCTTACTTTTGGCGTACCCCAGCCAGCACCAGCGGGCTTCCCAGTTTTTGTGATGGTTTAAGGTAGAAGAAGGACGCTGGTATCCACTTCCGGTGACGTCACGCCGGGCGGAACCCAGTTTTTGCTGAAGTCATTTCTGCTGTAAACAACTCCCTGTTTACCTTCGTGAACACTGTACACAACTCCCAGTTTACCTTCGTAAACAGTTTAGAAAACTCCCTGTTTACCTTCGTGAACACTGAGGACAACTCCCTGTTTACTTTCGTGGATAGTGTAGACAACTCCATGTTTACCTTCGTTAACACTGTAGAAAACTCCCTGTTTACCTTCGTGAACACTGTGGACAACTCCCTGTTTACTTTCGTGAACACTGGACAACTCCTTGTTTACCTTGGTGAACAGTGGAGACAACTCCCTGTTTATCTTCGTGAACAGTGTAGACAACTCCCTGTTTACCCTCGTGAACAGTGTAGCCAACCCCCATGTGTACCTTCAAGAACATTTCCCCTCGGGTCCAGAAAGATTGATAAAGATTATTTATCGTTAGCGATAAAGCATCAGGGGTTCGTTATGGTAATAAGTGATGTTGACACGCCTGGGTTTTTGGGAAGTCTGGCCTGAGCGCTCCTGTGATGGAAAGAAACTCTCTAGATTGTTGTTGGAACTTCAAAGGTTTAAAAACCATACATTCATCATGTCCGTCCCATGTCCTCCTCACACATTTGTATCCTTCAGGGTTTACGATCGTTCATTTAGCATCCTACGCCAGTGTGCAGTCGCCTTGATATCAAATACATAAGGGTACCATTTCGTAAGTTCGTTTCGTACGCGGTGTTGGACGTATATATATACATACGCCTCCTCCATACGCCACATTGATCGACTCCCTCAAGTTCCCATATGATCTTGGGCTCACACGTTCTCAAACGCTCGTCTCCCCATCTTCATCCTTCACCCCCCTACTTGCTCCCACACACCCCCACGTATTGCTCTTCTCCCCAGCAATTTCCCCTGTGGCTTTCTCTTGGCGTAACATGCTGTTGTGAGAGATCGTGAAGGCGTAATATTTGCATATGAAGCGCCCGCTCGTGGTGTCGTCTGCCTGTATTTGTACACGAAAGGCTTCCAGAATGAAGTATAACATGAATAATAAAGTTAGTTCACTTCGGTAGGATATATTTTATGTCTTACACATTAGAAAGGCCAGCGACAATGGCTCACTGGAGCAGCTAATTTCCAAAGCTGGAGCCCCCACACAGCCCCCACACAGCCCCCACACAGCCCCTGATCTGGATGAGTGTGGGACCTGGCTTTTACATCGTGCGGAGCTCAAGGAAAACGCGTCATTTCCTCATTCCGTTACATCGCCAACACCTTTCTCTGTACCCTGCCTTCCTCCCCCCGCGGTGTGCGTGGCGTGGCGCCCCGTCCCTGTGAAAGTTGCATCCGTCTGTACTTCACTGGCTTCTGCTCAAAGGCATCACGCTCCTCCTCCTCCTTTCTCCTCAGACATGCTGAAGTGAGAGAGACGAAAAAAAACAATTGTTTCTGCAGCTGCGCTTTCGAATACTCGATGCCAGTGACAGATTCAAAGATGCTATGAGTATATATATATATGTATATATATATATATATATATATATATATATATATATATATATATATATATATATATATATATATATATATTTCTATGAGTCCACGGGGAAAAATGAAACACGATAAGTTGCCAAGCGCACTTTCGTGTAAAAATCACATCACCATGGGACACACAAGAGAGAAATATAGCAGTCACTTGATACACATTTATTAATTTATTTATTTCATACTGTTGTTTCATATGTGGTCGCCATTTCCCGCGTTAGCGCTGTAGCATTAAGAACAGAGGATCGAGCCTTTGAGGGAATATCCTCACTTGGCCCCCTTCTCTGTTCCTTCCTTTGGGAAATTTAAGACGGGAGGGGAGGATTTCCAGCCCCTACCGCTCCCTCCCCTTTTAGTCGCCTTCTACGACACGCAGGGAATACGTGGGAAGTATTCTTTCTCCCCTTTCTCAAAAAATATCATCTCCCTCCTGAAATTTGCTGATATTCGCTCACCCAGCTCTTATCTCCTTCGCCCTCTTTTCCAACCCCTGCAACCTTTCACCCCACTTGACCTCCTGCCGCTTTCTCCTATGTATCATCCAGTCAAATGCACTCCTTGCCGCCCAAATACAGTCTCTCTCTCTCTCTCTCTCTCTCTCTCTCTCTCTCTCTCTCTCTCTCTCTCTCTCTCTCTCTCTCTCTCTCTCGTCGCACTTCGTCATCCCACCACCACCCACTACGGTTCATGACCTGCCTCCAATACGCATGCCACACGCATCCCTCGCGCTTGCCATCACTACTTCCCTAAATACGTCTTACTCAAAAGGTCGTAACCATCTTGCGTCTAAGGTCGTATACCGTCACGCTCTCAGGTCGTACCGTCGTGCTCAAAAAAATAACATTAGATTATTCTTGGCGTTGCGTCCGTCGGAAACTGACTTTCAAAAAACCCCTGGACCACGTCAGTCCAACGTTGCGACGCGTCGTGCCAACCACAGGTGTCGTAACGCCGCCAAACCCCGCTCATGGTTCGAACGGCTTCACTCCGCTGGTGTTCGAAGCTTCGGTGACACATCCGAAGCCATCGTAACGAGCTTGAGCGACCCCTCTAATTGGCATGAATGACCCTCGTTAGATGTAGTTAATTACGTTCTTACCAGTTGTACGCTTCGGCGTAGGTTGGATATGTACGCATGCGTACAGATTCAAACCGTCAAGACGCTGCGTAGGCGAAGGAGACCGTGTTGTGCGTAAGGGGTCGCGCTGCTTCGGTGTGAACTGCGCGTAGTCCTGCGCAGAAGGTCTTAATGTGGTGATGGGCGTCAGTCTCGGTGTTATTAATTACAGTGTAATTACGGTGTAATTAGCGGTATGGTGGATAATGTTACATTGTAATGAAGGTAATTATTATTGTTGTTGTTGGTATGATAATGCCATTGATATAATTACCTTATTTTTTATTATTATTATCATTATCTCTATCATCATTCATACGATGAATGTTTATCTTTAGCGTCTCACAATTTTTATCATTATCATCATCCTATTTATCATTATCATCATCCTATTTATCATTATCATCATCCTATTTATCATTATCATCATCATCCTATTTATCATTATCATCATCCTATTTATCATTATCATCCTATTTATCATTATCATCATCCTATTTATCATTATCATCATCCTATTTATCATTATCAATCATCCTATTTATCATTATTAATCATCCTATTTATCATTATCATCATCCTATTTATCATTATCATCATCCTATTTATCATTATCATCATCCTATTTATCATTATCAATCCTATTTATCATTATCAATCATCCTATTTATCATTATCATCATCCTATTTATCATTATCATCATCCTATTTATCATTATCATCATCCTATTTATCATTATCAATCATCCTATTTATCATTATCATCATCCTATTTATCATTATCATCATCCTATTTATCATTATCATCATCCTATTTATCATTATCAATCATCCTATTTATCATTATCATCATCCTATTTATCATTATTAATCATCCTATTTATCATTATCATCATCCTATTTATCATTATTAATCATCCTATTTATCATTATCAATCATCCTATTTATCATTATCATCCTATTTATCATTATCATCATCCTATTTATCATTATCATCATCCTATTTATCATTATCATCATCCTATTTATCATTATCATCATCCTATTTATCATTATCATCATCCTATTTATCATTATCATCATCCTATTTATCATTATCATCATCCTATTTATCATTATCATCCTATTTATCATTATCATCCTATTTATCATTATCATCATCCTACTTATCATTATCAGTCATCCTATTTATCATTATCATCATCCTATTTATCATTATCATCATCCTATTTATCATTATCATCATCCTATTTATCATTATCATCATCCTATTTATCATTATCATCATCCTATTTATCATTATCATCATCCTATTTATCATTATCATCATCCTATTTATCATTATCATCATCCTATTTATCATTATCATCATCCTATTTATCATTATCATCATCCTATTTATCATTATCATCATCCTATTTATCATTATCATCATCCTATTTATCATTATCATCCTATTTATCATTATCATCATCCTATTTATCATTATCATCATCCTATTTATCATTATCATCATCCTATTTATCATTATCATCATCCTATTTATCATTATCATCATCCTATTTATCATTATCATCATCCTATTTATCATTATCATCATCCTATTTATCATTATCATCATCCTATTTATCATTATCATCATCCTATTTATCATTATCATCATCCTATTTATCATTATCATCATCCTATTTATCATTATCATCATCCTATTTATCATTATCATCATCCTATTTATCATTATCATCATCCTATTTATCATTATCATCATCCTATTTATCATTATCATCATCCTATTTATCATTATCATCATCCTATTTATCATTATCATCATCCTATTTATCATTATCAGTCATCCTATTTATCATTATCATCATCTATTATCATTATCATCATCCTATTTATCATTATCATCATCCTATTTATCATTATCATCATCCTATTTATCATTATCATCATCCTATTTATCATTATCATCATCCTATTTATCATTATCATCATCCTATTTATCATTATTAATCATCCTATTTATCATTATTAATCATCCTATTTATCATTATCATCATCCTATTTATCATTATCAATCCTATTTATCATTATCATCATCCTATTTATCATTATCATCATCCTATTTATATATCATCATCCTATTATCATTATCATCATCCTATTTATCATTATCATCATCTTATTTATCATTATTTTTTATTATTTTTATATTTATTTTTCATTTTTCATCTTTTACTTAAACCATTATTTTCATTATTTTTCAATTTATTCTTTATTTTACCCATTAATTTTTTTTATTTTTTTTATTTTATATATTTTTTTTTTTTATCTTTTATTTTATAAATTTTTCATTATTATATTTTTTATCATTATTTATTTTTTTATCATTTTTTTCTTATCATCACCCATAATTTATTTTTATTTTATATTATTATTATTAATTTATTTTATTATTCTTTTCCAAATTTTTTAACATATTTCATAAATTATTATATTAAATTTATTATCATTATTTCCCCTAAAATTTTTTTATTTTATTTTTTCTTTTTTTACCCAAAATTTTCCCCTTTTTTTCATCCATTATCATTATATTACCCTTTTTTTAAAAATTTATTTTTAAAATATTATTAAAAAAATTTTTTCAATTATTTAATCTTTAATATTATCATTTATTTTATAAAATTTTTATTTTTTTCTTTCAATTTTATCTTATATATTATTTTCTTATTATTATAAATTATTACCCTTTTTCTTATCATTTTTTATTATATTTTATCATCTTTTATCATTTTTATCATTATTTATAATTTATTTTTATCATTTATTTATTTCATCTCATTTACTTATATTTATTTATATTATTACCCATTTATTTATCATTTTATTTTTTATTATCACCCTTTTTTTATTTTTTATACTTTTTATCATTAAATTTTACCTATTATTTATCATATTATCTTACCCATTATTTATCATTTTTTATCATTTAATTATTTTTATTTATTTAATTTATTTTAATCATATTATTATCTTATCATTTTTTATTTTATATCTTTTTTTTCATATCTATTTTTAAACATTATTTATTTTTTTTATCATTATTATCATTATTATTTTTTATCTTAATATTATTTAATTTTTTTTCATATTATTTATCTTTTTTAACCCTTTTATTTATATCATTATTATCATTTATTTCAAACTTTTTATCATTTATTTTCAATTTATTTAATTTTCGGGGGGGGGGGGGGGGGGGGGGGGGGGGGGAGGGGGGGGGGGGGGGGGGGGGGGGGGGGGGGGGGGGGGGGGGGGAGGGGGGGGGGGGGGGGGGGGAGGGGGGGGGGGGGGGGGGGGGGGGGAGGGGGGGGGGGGGGGGGGAATCAAAAGTGTTGTTTACAACGTTTAATTATGGGACCTGCTTGTCTGATGCTTGTTACTGTGTGGGGCTGTATTGTTTTTTGTGTCAAAATCTGGTATACGTTGATTTGTCACGTGCGTGGTTTTGAAGGGAATCGGAGGAGGGTTGTGGGTTTTCGCGTTTACACATACGAACGTTAACGCGGGCCCGGGGCCCAAAGATGGGGGAAAAGAATAAAGTGAGACCAAATTTTAGGGGCCCGGGGGAAACCCCCCCCCCCCCCCGCCCCCTCCAACACCTGGTGAGTTGTTCTTTACCCTTAATCACTTGGCTGGGACATGGGCCCCGTGAAAACCCCCTGGGCATTTAGGGCGGGGAACTGGGGGCCCGTTTTAACCCCTATTTCACTAGGTGGAACATACCCCCCTTAACAACCTAGTCACTAGGCTGGGGACATAGGGCCCTTTGAAAAACCCCCTAGTCACTAGGCGGGAAAACATAGGCCCTTAAAAAAACCTAGTTATTTAACGGGGTTTGTTTGCAGAGCTCGGGCCTTTGGTTATGATATCTGGGGAGGCATGGAAATGGAAAGATGGGAAAGAATTACCTGGTTGTGGTTTTGTGGTATATGGGGGGGGGAGGGCAGGGGGTTGTAGTCCCCCCCCCAATAAAAACATCGTGTTGTGAGGTTTCCTTCTTGTGCGCGCGCGCGCGCTCTCGGGTTCTTGGGGGGGGGGGGGGGCTGGGGGCGGTGTAGGGGTGGTGGGTGGGTGATAGGTGATAGTAAGGCTGTTTGGTCCCAGGTCCCGTCAAATGTAAATATCACTCCAGGAGGTTTATTGTTGGGGATCTATCGTGATGTGTACACCCCACAAGAAACCCTCCCACAACCCCAGATGGGGTTCATTCACACCCACCACACACACCCACACGCACACACACACACAAAACACACACACACACAAACACACCACACACACCCAACACCCCAACACACACACACAAACACCCCACACACACACACCAGCACAAGAACTTTTACTTATTTTGCAAACGCCCCATCTATGCGAGTTTGTTTTGATGGAGGGGGGGGGTCGCTTTTTGTATAACCTGGGTTTGCTCTTTTGTTCGTTATAAGGGGGAAAAACGAAAACAAAAAAAAATTAATTATTAAAAAGATTAGACAAAAGGGGAGGGGGTATGGTATAAAAAATTGTTTTATAAATGAAAGGTTGGGGGTTGTGTTTTTTAAAGTACATTCGAAAGGGTTTTACCAAAAAATCCCTGCTTCGGTTTTCATACCTACATTCCTGGGTTAAAACGTCCCAGTCCCATTTTTTATTTGTGTTCTTTTTATAAATCTGTTTTACCCGCACCGTGGTGAAGGAGCGTATATAAATCGGATGTTTTTTTAACTTGAAGGTTGTCAATTTTTGGCGTTTTCGTACGTAGCAAGACGGGGGTTGTGGGGTTAGATTAGATTGGGTTTCTTCCTGGATAGATAAATTGTGTTTCCACCTGTTGAGCAAAATATGACGTTATGACCTGACCGCCACTTGGACCTGACCTCTAAGGGCCTTTTGTTGTTTAAGGGAATACGCCATTCAAGCCCAATCCAAGGGTTGTTTCTGTGATGCTAAAGGGGATTAAGTAACAGACAACCAAGATCCGAAGAGAAGAGATAGTTGGACGCGATTTTTTTCCGTGACGCATTCACGGTGGGGACCGCCAGGGTCGGGGGCGGATGGGTTCAAATTTGGGTTGAGGGGGGTTCGGGTCCCAGTCAACCCAGCTGTTCGTCCCCCTTATAGGGTTTGGTCGATAGTTTGGGGTCCCAGGTTAGGCTGGGATATATTTATATATATATATATATTATATATATATATAATATAATATATATTTTATAAAATTATATAATATAGAGAGAGAGAGGAGAGGAGAGGAGAGAGGGAGAGAGAGGAGGAGGGAAAAGGATCAAAAATTTTGCCCCGTGATCAAGTATATTCCTTCGAGTCCAGGGGGGGGGAAGCGAAACACGATAAGTTTCCAAGTGCACTTTCGTGTATATCAACATCTTCAGGGAGGACACAAGAGAGAAATGAGGAATGTAAGTCATTTTTTTTATACATCGAAGGGGACAAAAGCTGGGGACGCTTTTTCCCTTTGGACAATCACAGGGTTTCCAAATGGCGTCCTAGCTTCGTCCTTCGAGGGTTAAAATCAACTGGTATTTAGAGTATTTAGTTACCTGATCGTCTTCTGCTGACCTGACATGATTAACCAAATGATTACCCAACATGAACAACACATCCTGTGGAAGAGGTAGGATATTACTTATAACACCACACACACACATAGATTTATATTATTTGATGGTTGTACATGTGTTAATTGATTGTGTTAGTGTGTGAGGTGTGGAGAAAATGAAGTTTGGGGTGGTTATGTTCTCGAAGTTGTTGCTTCTGAGCGCTTGTACTGCGGGGGGAAAAATGTGGTGTTTCAAGGAGAGTTTTTTTGGTGTTTTTGAGCGACTGGGGAGTAAAATTAAATATATATTATATATATATATATTATATATATATATATATTATATATATATATATATATATTATATATTATTATATATTTATTTTTTTTTTTTTTTTTTTTTTTTTTTTTTTTTTATACTTTGTCGCCTGTCTCCCGCGTTTGCGAGGTAGCGCAAGGAAACAGACGAAAGAAATGGCCCAACCCCCCCCCCCCCCCATACACATGTACATACACACGTCCACACACGCAAATATACATACCTACACAGCTTTCCATGGTTTACCCCAGACGCTTCACATGCCTTGCTTCAATCCACTGACAGCACGTCAACCCCTGTATACCACATGACTCCAATTCACTCTATTTCTTGCCCTCCTTTCACCCTCCTGCATGTTCAGGCCCCGATCACACAAAATCTTTTTCACTCCATCTTTCCACCTCCAATTTGGTCTCCCTCTTCTCCTCGTTCCCTCCACCTCCGACACATATATCCTCTTGGTCAATCTCTCCTCACTCATTCTCTCCATGTGCCCAAACCATTTCAAAACACCCTCTTCTGCTCTCTCAACCACGCTCTTTTTATTTCCACACATCTCTCTTACCCTTACGTTACTTACTCGATCAAACCACCTCACACCACACATTGTCCTCAAACATCTCATTTCCAGCACATCCATCCTCCTGCGCACATCTCTATCCATAGCCCACGCCTCGCAACCATACAACATTGTTGGAACCACTATTCCCTCAAACATACCCATTTTTGCTTTCCGAGATAATGTTCTCGACTTCCACACATTTTTCAAGGCTCCCAAAATTTTCGCCCCCTCCCCCACCCTATGATCCACTTCCGCTTCCATGGTTCCATCCGCTGACAGATCCACTCCCAGATATCTAAAACACTTCACTTCCTCCAGTTTTTCTCCATTCAAACTCACCTCCCAATTGACTTGACCCTCACCCCTACTGTACCTAATAACCTTGCTCTTATTCACATTTACTCTCAACTTTCTTCTTCCACACACTTTACCAAACTCAGTCACCAGCTTCTGCAGTTTCTCACATGAATCAGCCACCAGCGCTGTATCATCAGCGAACAACAACTGACTCACTTCCCAAGCTCTCTCATCCCCAACAGACTTCATACTTGCCCCTCTTTCCAGGACTCTTGCATTTACCTCCCTTACAACCCCATCCATAAACAAATTAAACAACCATGGAGACATCACACACCCCTGCCGCAAACCTACATTCACTGAGAACCAATCACTTTCCTCTCTTCCTACACGTACACATGCCTTACATCCTCGATAAAAACTTTTCACTGCTTCTAACAACTTGCCTCCCACACCATATATTCTTAATACCTTCCACAGAGCATCTCTATCAACTCTATCATATGCCTTCTCCAGATCCATAAATGCTACATACAAATCCATTTGCTTTTCTAAGTATTTCTCACATACATTCTTCAAAGCAAACACCTGATCCACACATCCTCTACCACTTCTGAAACCGCACTGCTCTTCCCCAATCTGATGCTCTGTACATGCCTTCACCCTCTCAATCAATACCCTCCCATATAATTTACCAGGAATACTCAACAAACTTATACCTCTGTAATTTGAGCACTCACTCTTATCCCCTTTGCCTTTGTACAATGGCACTATGCACGCATTCCGCCAATCCTCAGGCACCTCACCATGAGTCATACATACATTAAATAACCTTACCAACCAGTCAACAATACAGTCACCCCCTTTCTTAATAAATTCCACTGCAATACCATCCAAACCTGCTGCCTTGCCGGCTTTCATCTTCCGCAAAGCTTTTACTACCTCTTCTCTGTTTACCAAATCATTTTCCCTAACCCTCTCACTTTGCACACCACCTCGACCAAAACACCCTATATCTGCCACTCTGTCATCAGACACATTCAACAAACCTTCAAAATACTCATTCCATATATATATATATATGTATATATTCCCTGCGTGTCGTAGAAGGCGACTAAAAGGGAAGGGAGCGGGGGGCTGGAAATCCTCCCCTCTCGTTTTTTAATTTTCCAAAAGAAGGAACAGAGAAGGGAGCCAAGTGAGGATATTCCCCTCCAGAGGCTCCGTTTTGTTCTTACCGCTACTCGCCAACGCAGGAAAATGTGAATTAGTGTAAAAAATATAGGATGAAATTATAGTATATATATATTTTTATATATATATATTTATATATATATATATATATTTTTATATATATATTTTATATTTCCCTTTTTTTTTTTATCTTTAGGGGAGTTGTGTTGTCTTACGTGTTTGTTATGTGGGTCAGGGGGGGAGTAATGGTGTAAATATTTTTTGGTGGGCAGGGGTTTTGGCAGAGGGTCGGTGTTGCAACAGTGGGTGACCGTCAGGCCTGCGCAGCGCACAGTTCGAGGTTGTCAGACGACCTTGTCCCAAGCGCCCTGGGCTCGTGTACACGGGCCCCTGCTCTCCCCCCTCCTCCCCCGGGGGGTCGGGCCCGCAGGGGTTTTCGGACCCTGGAGGGGGGAGTGGGTAGTGGGGCCCCCCCCAAGGTGCCCAGCTGTTCATCAGGGTCGGTGGACGAGGCGAGGGTCACATGCTCAGGCCGGGGTGGGTGGGTGGGTGGCTTGTAGTCGATTGCCACGGGTATGGCGGGCCCCAGGGGGTTGGTGATCCCCCGGGAAGGACAGGGGGCTGATGTGAACTTTGAGCCCCCCAGGTACGACCCCTGGGCAAGTCGTGGACGACCCCCGAAACACCTCGGTACGACCCCTTTAGCACGTCGTGTACGACCCCTGAGCACGGGCGTGTTTGACCCCCCTTTTGGGGCGACGTCGATACACCCCCTTGAGGACGACCCTCGATACAACCCCCGAGGGGCGACTTCCGGGGAAAGACCCCCGAGCAAAAAGTGTACGACCCCCGAGCACGTCGTTTTGTACGACCCCCTTGAGGACGGGCGTCGATACCCACCCCCCTTTAGGACGACGTCGATACGACCCCTTTGAGGACGGCGTCGATACAACCCTCCAAAGGGCCCACTTCGGTCGAAACCCCCTTTTAGGACGACGTCGATACCCCTCGAGGACGACTTCGGTACAAACCCCGGCACGTCGGGGTTTCGACCCCCCCCGCAGTCGGTACGACCCCCTTGAGGACACGTCGGTAGACCTCCTTGAGGACGACGTCGGTTTTGACCTCCTTGAGGGGCGGGCGTCGGTATGACCCTTGAGTATGACGGCCTGGCTTTCAAAATCTTAACCCCTCAAGTGTTAGGTCAGATACCAAGGCCATCATACCGGAGGCACGAGTGGTGGCGCTCAAGGGGTAGACACGTCAGCTTGAAGGGGCGGGGGAGACGAACATCAGCTTGAGGGACGGGTAGACGAACATCACCTTGAGGGACGGGGGTAAACGACACCACATCGTTGAGGGAAAGGGGAGACGGGCACCCCAAACACTTGAGGGCGGGTAGACGACACATCAGCTTGAGGGACGGGGGAGACGAAACCACATCAGCTTGAAGGGACGGGTAGACGACAATCAGTTGAGGGACGGGGGGAGA